>NC_086447.1:822968745-823238745 GCF_028390025.1 Pseudophryne corroboree
TTGAGGTAACGGCGAGGCGGAGTCGCCTCGAACTCCAGCTTGTATACCTGTGATACTACTTGCAGAACCCAGGGATCCACCTGTGAGCGAGCCCACTGGTTGCTGAAGTTCCGGAGACGCGCCCCCACCGCACCTGGCTCCGCCTGTGGAGCCCCAGCGTCATGCGGTGGACTTAGAGGAAGCGGGGAAAGATTTTTGATCCTGGGAACTGGCTGTCTGGTGCAGCTTTTTCCCTCTTCCCTTGCCTCTGGGCAGAAAGGAAGCGCCTTTGACCCGCTTGCTTTTCTGAGGCCGAAAGGACTGTACCTGATAATACGGTGCTTTCTTAGGCTGTGAGGGAACCTGAGGTAAAAATGTCGACTTCCCAGCTGTTGCTGTGGATACGAGGTCCGAGAGACCATCCCCAAACAATTCCTCACCCTTATAAGGCAGAACCTCCATGTGCCTTTTAGAATCAGCATCACCTGTCCACTGCCGGGTCCATAATACACTCCTGGCAGAAATGGACATTGCATTAATTAGGGATGCCAGCCGGCAAATATCCCTCTGTGCATCCCTCATATATAAGACGACGTCTTTAATATGCTCTATGGTTAGCAAAATAGTATCCCTGTCGAGGGTATCAATATTATCTGACAGGGTATCAGACCACGCTGCAGCAGCACTACACATCCATGCTGAGGCAATTGCAGGTCTCAGTATAGTACCTGAGTGTGTATATACAGACTTCAGGATCGCCTCCTGCTTTCTATCAGCAGGCTCCTTCAAGGCGGCCGTATCCTGAGACGGCAGTGCCACCTTTTTTGACAAACGTGTGAGCGCCTTATCCACCCTAGGGGATATCTCCCAACGTGACCTATCCTCTGGCGGGAAAGGGTACGCCATCAGTAACTTTTTAGAAATTACCAGTTTCTTATCGGGGGAAGCCCACGCTTCTTCACACACTTCATTCAACTCATCTGATGGGGGAAAAAACACTGGCTGCTTTTTCTCCCCAAACATAATACCCTTTTTAGTGGTACTTGGGTTAATGTCAGAAATGTGTAACACATTTTTCATTGCCGTAATCATGCAACGGATGCCCCTAGTGGATTGTGTATATGTCTCATCCTCGTCGACACTGGAGTCAGACTCCGTGTCGACATCTGTGTCTGCCATCTGAGGTAGCGGGTGTTTTTGAGCCCCTGATGGCCTTAGAGACGCCTGGGCAGGCGCGGGCTGAGAAGCCGGCTGTCCCACGGCTGTTACATCATCCAGCCTTTTATGTAAGGAGTTGACACTGTCGGTTAATACCTTCCACATATCCACCCACTCTGGTGTCGGCCCCGCAGGGGGTGACATCACATTTATCGGCACCTGCTCCGCCTCCACATAAGGCTCCTCATCAAACATGTCGACACAGCCGTACTGACACACCGCACACACACAGGGAATGCTCTGACTGAAGACAGGACCCCACAAAGTCCTTTGGGGAGACAGAGAGAGAGTATGCCAGCACACACCACAGCGCTATTTAATCAGGGATTTACACTAACAGAAAGTGATTTATCCCTATAGCTGCTTTTCATATACAGTTTAGCGCCTAAATTTAGTGCCCCCCCTCTCTTTTTTACCCTTTGAGCCTGGAAACTGCTGGGGAGAGCCTGGGGAGCTGTCTTCCAGCGGAGCTGTGAAGAGGAAATGGTGCCAGTGTGCTGAGGGAGATAGCCCCGCCCCTTTTTCGGCTGACTTCTCCCGCTCTTATATTTATATTATGGCAGGGGATTTTTGCACATATATAGCTTATTAGGCTATATTATGTGCCATTTGCCAATGTAAGGTACTCTAAATGCAGCCCAGGGCGCCCCCCCCCCAGCGCCCTGCACCCATCAGTGACCGGAGTATGTGGTGTGCATAGGAAGCAATGGCGCACAGCTGCAGTGCTGTGCGCTACCTTAATGAAGACCGAAGTCTTCAGCCGCCGATTTTCAGGATGTTCTTCTTGCTTCTGGCTCTGTAAGGGGGACGGCGGCGCGGCTCCGGGACCAGACGACCGAGGCTGGGCCTGTGTTCGATCCCTCTGGAGCTAATGGTGTCCAGTAGCCTAAGAAGCCCAAGCTAGCTGCAAGCAGGTAGGTTCGCTTCTCTCCCCTTAGTCCCTCGTAGCAGTGAGTCTGTTGCCAGCAGATCTCACTGAAAATAAAAAACCTAACAAATACTTTCTTTACTAGGAGCTCAGGAGAGCCCCTAGTGTGCAACCAGCTCGGGCCGGGCACAGATTCTAACTGAGGTCTGGAGGAGGGGCATAGAGGGAGGAGCCAGTGCACACCAGATAGTACCTAATCTTTCTTTTAGAGTGCCCAGTCTCCTGCGGAGCCCGCTATTCCCCATGGTCCTTACGGAGTACCCAGCATCCACTAGGACGTCAGAGAAATTATGGTTATTGAGGTTAATAATACTATGGGATCAAAATGACCCCCAAATTCTGTGATTTAAGCTGTTTTTGAGGGGTTTTTGTAAAAAAACACCCGAATCCGACAAAATTTTCAGGGAGGTTTTGCCAAAACGCGTCTGAATCCAAAACACGGCCGCGGAACCGAATCAAAAACACAAGACCTGAAAAATGTCCGGTGCACATCACTAGTTCAAACCAATGAGATTGAAGGAATTGCAACACCACGTTAAGATCCCACGGTGCCACAAGGGGCACAAAGGGAGGTTGGATGTGCAACACGCCTTTCACAAAAGTCTGAACTTCTGGAAGTGAGGCCATTTGTTTTTGGAAGAAAGATTCTCTGTAATTCTGTGTCCAGAATCATTCCCAAAAACAACAGCCATTTCATCAGAATTAACTGTGACTTTGGCAAGTTTAGGAGCCAACCATGTTGTTGCAGAACCGTCAGGGAGAGCGTAATGTCCTGCACCAGTTTGTCCTTGGATCTCGCCTTTATCAGGAGATCGTCCAAGTACGGGATAATTGTGACTCCTTGCTTGCGCAGGAGAACCATAATTTCCGCCATTACCTTGGTGAAAATCCTCGTAGCCGTGGACAGACCAAACGGCAAAGTCTGAAATTGGTAATGACAATCCTGAATGGCAAACCTCAGGTAAGCCTGATGCAGAGGATATATGGGGACGTGTAAGTAGGCATCCTTTATGTCGACAGAAACCATAAAATCCCCTTCCTCCAGACTGGAGATCACTGCTCAGAGAGATTCAATCTTGAATTTGAATTTTCTTAGGTAGAAAATTGAGGGATTTTAGGTTCAGAATTGGTCTGACCGAGCCATCCGGCTTCGGGACCACGAACAGACTAGAATAAAAGCCTTCTCCCTGTTGTGACGAGGGAACCCTGATAATGACTTGATTTTGACACAAATTTTGTATTGCATTGCATACTACCTCCCTGTCCGGAGGAGAAGCTGTTAACGCAGATTTGAAAAAAAATTGACGAGGGGGAATGTCTTGAAACTCTAGTTTGTAACCCTGGGACACTATTTCTAATACCCATGGGTCCAGGTCCGAACGAACCCAGAACTGACTGAAGAGTTTGAGACGAGCCCCCACCGGTGCGGACTCCCGCAGAGGAGTCCCAGCATCATGCAATGGATTTGGCAGAAGCCAGGGAGGACTTCTGCTCCTGGGAACCCGCCACGGCCGGAGATCTTTTACCTTTTCCTCTTCCTCTATTAGCAAGGAAGGAATAACGTCATCCTTTTTTGTATTTATTTTGCCGAAAGGACTGCATCGGATAGTGGTGAGCTTTCTTTTGTTGTGGAGGAACATAAGGCAAAAAAGACGACTTACCCGCGGTAGCCGTAGATACCAAATCAGCGAGGCCATCACCAAACAATACACCACCCTTATATGGGAGAGACTCCATAGCTTTCTTAGAGTTAGCATTAGCATTCCATTGATGAATCCACAATGCTGAAACTGCCATGGCATTGGCCTTTAATCCCAAAAGGCCAATATCTCTCGCCGCTTCCTTTAGGTAGGCTGCAGCGTCCCTGATATAACCCAGCGTTAAAAGGATGCTATCCCTATCCAGGGTATCTATATCAGATGACAAATAATCTGCCCACTTCAATAGCACTACTCACCCACGCAGATGCAATGGCTGGTCTGAGTAGTGTACCTGTGGTAACGTAAATGGATTTTAACGTATTTTCCTGTCTACGATCCGCAGGATCCTTAAGGGCTGCCGTGTCAGGAGACGGTAGAGCCACCTTTTTTAGACAACCATGATAGAGCCTTGTCCACAATGGGGGGGTGACTCCAACTTTTCTCTATCCCCAGAGGGGAAGGGATACGCCACCGGAATCCTTTAGGGAATCTGAAACTTTGTCCGGATTTTCCCACAGCTTTTCAAAAAGAGTATTCAGTTCATGAGAGGGAGGAAACGTTACCTCAGGTTTTTTTCCCTTATACATACAGACCCTTTTATCAGGAACAGTAGGGTCCTTAGTGATATGCAATATGTCTTTTATTGCCACAATCATGTAATGAACGCTCTTTACCAATTTTGGGTCTAATCTGGTATCACTATAGTCGACACTGGAGTCAGTGTCGGTATCTGTGTCTGCCAACTGAGTAAACGAACGCTTATGTGACCTCGAGGGTCTAGACTTGTGATAACACAACCTCCACAGATTTCTTCCATGCCTGGTTTTGAGACTCAGATTTATCTAATCTCTTACTAGTAACAGCCACATTAGCATTCAAAGCATTCAACACATTTACCCAATCAGGATTCGGGGAGCCGACAGCGTCACTCCCACAGTCGTTTCTGTCCCTAATACAGTCTCCTCCTGGGAAGAGCACTCAGCCTCAGAGATGCCGACACACGTGTACCGACACACTGGGCATATAGGGGACAGACCCACAGTAAAGCCTGTCAGAGAAACACAAAGGGAGTGTGCCAGCTCACAACCCAGCGCTTATCCCGGTTCTGAAACTTTTATATATTGCCTCAGACCTGTAGAGCTTATATAATTAACTTATTTTGCACCAAATTAACTGTGCCCTCCCCACCCCCCTCCCGTTTTGCATTCTGTTACTTGTACTGCAGTGTTGAGGAAGGACCAGCGTCTCTGGAGGTCTGCGAAGAGAAAACGGCGCTGAGTAGAGCTGTGAGGGCTAAGCCCCGCCCCCTTAATGGTGCGCCTCAGCCCCGCTATTTTTTTTAACATATTTATGGTGGCGGTAGTTAGGATTTAGTGCCTAGGCACTTATACCACTCTTTTCCAGTCTCATATGAGGTTTTATATGCTGCCCAGGGCGCCCTGTAGTGCCGCTGTGTGTGGGAGCATGTCGCGCAGCGCGTTTGCTGTGCGGTACCTCAAAGCAGTCAGTGAAGTCTTCTGATCTTCTTCTACTCACCTGTCTTCCGACTTCTGGCTCTGCAAGGGGGGTGACGGCGGGCTCCGGGAATGAACCCCCAGTCGTACCTAGTGTTCCAAACCCTCAGGAGCTAATGGTGTCCTGTAGCCAAGAAGCAGAGCCTTTAAACTCACTGGAAGTAGGTCTGACTTCTCTCCCCTAAGTCCCACGAAGCAGGGAGACTGTTGCCAGCAGCCCCACCTGTAAATAACAAACCTAACATAAGTCTTTTTCAGAGAAACTCAGCAGAGCTCCTCAGAGTGCATCCAATCTGCCTGGGCACAATTCTAAAACTGGAGTCTGGAGGAGAGGCATAGAGGGAGGAGCCAGTTCACACCCCTTAAAAGTCTTAAAGTGCCCATGTCTCCTGCAGATCCTGTCTATACCCCATGGTTCATGAAGTGTCCCCAGCATCCTCTAGGATGTATGAGAAATACAAATTTCCATATAAACTCTAAACAAACTCAAGCTGTGTTATGAAACTTTGTTGCCTCTATTTTCAAATTCAGCACTTTGTTATAAAACATGATAGAAACTTGTTCACCTTGAACAAAAATGACATAAAAAAAAAAATAATTATTAGTCCCTCGGCAGCGGTCCCAGGGAATTGTTTACATACTCTAGAACAATGTAGTAATAAATTAAAGGAATGAATGCAATGAAGCAAAAACAACCTTCTATTTCACTAGTCACATTTCAGTTTTCAAATGCTTTGACATAGGAACATCTAGATTAGAGGGACCTTGTATGTCATAATCACAGGAGATCGTTATTTAAGAAAAACTGGAGTTATTTCAAGCAGATGCACTTCCAAGGCTGTTACCCAGTGTCTGTAGCCGAGACATGGAAGAGTGGCTTCTTCTTGAAGGACGCACAGCGAGAAACCTTGTACATATTTTTAGAGATCCCCCCCCCCCCTCCTGTAAATTATTTACAGGGAGCAGAAACAAAACACGCAGGCTTGATGAGAAAAGGAGAAGTAGGTTTAGCATGCAAGAATGGTTCATTCAAATTAGTATTAAAAAACCACTAGTTTCATTTTTCTTCTTAACGGCAAAGTAGAGCGATGAATTGCAAAAATAAAACAGAAGCCTGCAGACAGCAGTGTATAGTTCTTTTACACGAACACCATGACTGAGCTCTGACAGGTGTCACAATATAATTGTACAATGGCACAGTCCGATTACACATCTGAAAAGCAGCTTTGTGGAACATTTTAATAAGACACTTCAAAAAACGAAAAAACACAGAATTTAAGGACACAGAAAATATTTACATATTCAAGTTTATAGTCTTATTATTGCAAAATGGATAGAG
Source organism: Pseudophryne corroboree (assembly GCF_028390025.1). Taxonomy (NCBI): domain Eukaryota; kingdom Metazoa; phylum Chordata; class Amphibia; order Anura; family Myobatrachidae; genus Pseudophryne; species Pseudophryne corroboree. The sequence continues at coordinate 822,975,424 of NC_086447.1, forward strand.
GACTGTGTAAGATGCTGGCTCCACAGAACAAATCTACATTATAAAGGCACACTGGGGCAGATGTATTAAGCCTGGAGAAGTGATAAAGCAGTGGTAAATGCAAGGTGATAGATAACACACCAGCCAATCAGCTCCTGTCAATTTACATATTGGAGTTGATTGGCTGGTGCGTTCTCACCTTGCATTTATCACTGCTTTATCACTTCTCCAGGCTTAATACATCTGCCCCACTGTCACTATAATAGGAGATGCACCTACTTGTGCAGGTTTAGGAAACCACCTGAAAATGTGCACGCTGTAAACTGCATAACATCACTTATGGGGACTAAAGTTAGATCACAATCAATATCCTAAAATACTGCTCAAGCCAGCTTCATTCATGTTATCCATGAGATTGAGGGGACATCAGGTCTGTCTTTATTACGCTTTTGGGTGGTTTAAGGTTTTTATTACAATCGGCTGAAGTGCACTTATTAAAGTTCAGCTGGAATTTGCCAAACACACTACATGTGCAGAAGTGGACAACAGGTCCTACCACCCATATGTACTCGTCAAACTGTTCAGTATTTTTGGATTGGTGTTAATGTGTAGTTTGTCCCTCACTGGTGTTATATCAACCCCCACCGTTCTGTGAAGGGTTTCCACTAGATCAGTGTTTTTCAACCACTGTGCCGTGGCACACTAGTGTGCCCTGAGCAGTCTCCAGGTGTGCCGCAATAGGAGGACAGCCAGGACTGTCAGTGTTTTGCCGCTACCGATGCCCTGGAACGATCATTACTGGTGGGTTTAGTGGTTGCAGAGCCAGTTCTAATTTTGGGCCTGGGCAGTGTTGGGCTCTTCTGGCTTTCTCAGATGTGGCTCAGTCGTTACCTATTGGAGAACATGGTTTCCTAGGACACTCAACTGCACCATGCATCACCATTATATTTGAATGTGCCTTGAAAATATTTAAATCTTGTTCAGTGTGCAGCGAGTTGTAAAAGGTTGAAAATCTCTGCACTAGATGTTGGAATATGGCTGTGGAGATCTACATCCATTGAGCCACTAGCATTAGTGAAGGCAGGCATGGATGTTTGGTGATAAAGCCTGGATCACATTCTGCGTTTCATTTCATCCAAAAGGTGTTCGATGGAGTGGAGGTCAGGGCTCTGTGCAGGACAGTCAAGTTCTTCCACTCCAAATTGGCAGTCTCTGCACCTCAGAGTACTGTATGTGGAATAGTAAATTCCTTTCAAGGGCAAAAAAATGCTGTAGGAAACATGAGATGTGTGTTCTCTTAAACTAGGCTTGCCATAATATACCTTTAATCCAGGACATGTATGAATTACACAGGTTCCGTGGCTGGCGAAATTAAGTCCTCCAATTCACCTGGTTTTAACAAGCAACAGAACCTGTCCAAATCATAGTTGTCCGGGATAAAAGGAATATTATGGCAAGCCTACTTTAAACCTGCTTTTAATCTACCCTTACCCCATTTCAATAATCGTGCCCTGTAATACTATTAGAAGAGAACATCAGGAGCGAAAAACAGACTTTTCTCTAACGTCCTAAGTGGATGCTGGGGACTCCGTAAGGACCATGGGGATAGCGGCGGCTCCGCAGGAGACTGGGCACAAAAGCAAAGCTTTAGAACTACCTGGTGTGCACTGGCTCCTCCCCCTATGACCCTCCTCCAAGCCTCAGTTAGATTTTTGTGCCCGAACGAGAAGGGTGCACACTAGGTGGCTCTCCTGAGCTGCTTAATGAAAAGTTTAGTTTTAGGTTTTTTATGTTCAGTGAGACCTGCTGGCAACAGGCTCACTGCATCGAGGGACTAAGGGGAGAAGAAGCGAACTCACCTGCGTGCAGAGTGGATTGGGCTTCTTAGGCTACTGGACATTAGCTCCAGAGGGACCGATCACAGGCCCAGCCATGGATAGGTCCCAGAGCCGCGCCGCCGGCCCCCTTACAGAGCCAGAAGACAGAAGAGGTCCGGAAAATCGGCGGCAGAAGACGTCCTGTCTTCAACAAGGTAGCGCACAGCACTGCAGCTGTGCGCCATTGCTCTCAGCACACTTCACACTCCGGTCACTGAGGGTGCAGGGCGCTGGGGGGGGCGCCCTGAGACGCAATAAAAACACCTTGGATGGTAAAAAAATTCATCACATATAGCTCCTGGGCTATATGGATGAATTTAACCCCTGCCAGAATACACAGAAAAACGGGAGATAAGGCCGCCGAGAAGGGGGCGGAGCCTATCTCCTCAGCACACTGGCGCCATTTTCCCTCACAGCTCCGTTGGAGGGAAGCTCCCTGGCTCTCCCCTGCAGTCACTACACTACAGAAAGGGTTAAAAAAGAGAGGGGGGCACTAATTAGGCGCAGTATTAAAAATACAGCAGCTATAAGGGGAAAAACACTTATAAGGTTATCCCTGTATATATATATATATATATAGCGCTCTGGTGTGTGCTGGCAAACTCTCCCTCTGTCTCCCCAAAGGGCTAGTGGGTCCTGTCCTCTATCAGAGCATTCCCTGTGTGTGTGCTGTGTGTCGGTACGTTTGTGTCGACATGTATGAGGAGAAAAATGATGTGGAGACGGAGCAGATTGCCTGTAATAGTGATGTCACCCCCTAGGGGGTCGACACCTGAGTGGATGAACTGTTGGAGGGAATTACGTGACAGTGTCAGCTCTGTATAAAAGACAGTGGTTGACATGAGACAGCCGGCTACTCAGCTTGTGCCTGTCCAGACGTCTCATAGGCCGTCAGGGGCTCTAAAGCGCCTGTTACCTCAGATGGCAGATATAGACGCCGACACGGATACTGACTCCAGTGTCGATGGTGAAGAGACAAATGTGACTTCCAGTAGGGCCACACGTTACATGATTGAGGCAATGAAAAATGTTTTACACATTTCTGATAATACGAGTACCACCAAAAAGGGGTATTATGTTCGGTGAGGAAAAACTACCTGTAGTTTTCCTGAATCTGAGAAATTAAATGAGGTGTGTGATGATGCGTGGGTTTCCCCCGATAACAACTGATAATTTCTAAAATGTTATTGGCATTATATCCTTTCCCGCCAGAGGTTAGGGTGCGTTGGGAAACACCCCCTAGGGTGGATAAAGCGCTCACACGCTTGTAAGAACAAGGGCTCTACCCTCTCCTGAGATGGCCGCCCTTAAGGATCCTGCTGATAGAAAGCAGGAGGGTATCCTAAAATGTATTTACACACATACTGGTGTTATACTGCGACCAGCAATCGCCTCAGCCTGGATGTGCAGTGCTGGGTTGGCGTGGTCGGATTCCCTGACTGAAAATATTGATACCCTAGATAGGGACAGTATATTATTGCCTATAGAGCATTTAAAAGATGCATTTCTATATATGCGTGATGCACAGCGGAATATTTGCCGACTGGCATCAAGTCTAAGTGCGTTGTCCATTTCTGCCAGTAGAGGGTTATGGAAACGACAGTGGTCAGGTGATGCGGATTCCAAACGGCATTTGGAAGTATTGCCTTATTAAGGGGAGGAGTTATTTGGGGTCGGTCTTTCAGACCTGGTGGCCACGGCAACAGCTGGGAAATCCACGTTTGTACCCCAGGTCGCCTCTCAACATAAGAAGACGCCGTATTATCAGGCGCAGTATTTTCGTTTGCAAGCGGGCAAAAGGTTCCTCATTTCTGCCCCGTGACAGAGGGAGAGGAAAAAGGCTGCAGAAATCAGCCAGTTCCCAGGAACAGAAGCCCTCAGTATGACGCTGGGGCTTTACAAGCAGAATCAGGCACGGTGGGGGCCCATCTCAATGAATTTCAGCGCGCAGTGGGCTCACTCACAAGTAGACCCCTGGATCCTTCAGGTGATATCTCAGGGGTACAAATTGGAATTCGAGACGTCTCCCCCTCACCGTTTCCTAAAGTCGGCTTTACCGATGTCTCCTTCTGACAGGAAGGCAGTTTTGGAAGCCATTCACAAGCTGTATTCCCAGCAGGTGATAATCAAGGTACCCCTCCTGCAACAGGGAACGGGGTATTATTCCACACTGTTGTGGTACCGAAGCCGGACGGCTCGGTGAGACCGATTCTAAATCTAAAATCTTGAACACTTACATACGGAGGTTCAAATTCAAGATTGAGTCACTCAGAGCAGTGATTGCGAACCTGGAAGAAGGGGACTACATGATGTCTCGGGACATCAAGGATGCTTACCTTCATGTCCCAATTTACCCTTCTCACCAAGGGTACCTCAGGTTTATGGTACAGAACTGTCACTATCAGTTTCAGACGCTGCCGTATGGATGGTCCACGGCACCCCGGGGTCTTTACCAAGGTAATGGCCGAAATGATGATACTCCTTCGAAGGAAGGGAATTTTAGTTATCCCTTACTTGGACGATTCCCTGATAAGGGTAAGATCCAGGGAACAGTTGGAGGTCGGTGTAGCACTATCTCAGGTAGTGTTGCGGCAGCACGATTGGATTCTCAATATTCCAAAATCGCAGCTGATTCCGACGACTCGTCTTCTGTTCCTAGGGATGATCCTGGACACAGTCCAGAAAAAGGTGTTTCTCCCGGAGGAGAAAGTCAGGGAGTTATCCGAGCTAGTCGGGAACCTCCTATAACCGAGCCAAGTCTCAGTACATCAATGAAATGGTTCTGGGAAAAATGGTGGCTTCCTACGAAGCAATCCCATTCGGCAGATTCCACGCGAGAACTTTCCAGTGGGACCTGCTGGACAAATGGTCCGGGTCGCATCTTCAGATGCATCAGCGGATAACCCTGTCACCAAGCACAAGGGTGTCTCTCCTGTGGTGGTTGCAGAGTGCTCATCTTCTAGAGGGCCGCACATTCAGGACTGGGTCCTGGTGACCACGGATGCCAGCCTGCGAGGCTGGGGAGCAGTCACACAGGGAAGGAATTTCCAGAGCTTATGGTCAAGCCTGGAGACATCACTTCACATAAATATCCTGAAGCTAAGGGCCATTTACAATGCTCTAAGCTCAGCAAGACCTCTGCTTCAAGGTCACCCGGAGTTGATCCATTCGGACAACATCACGGCAGTCACCCACGTAAACAGACAGGGTGACACAAGAAGCAGGGGGGCAATGGCAGAAGCTGCAAGGATTCTTCGCTGGGCGGAAAATCATGTGATAGCACTGTCAGCAGTATTCATTCCGAGAGTGGACAACTGGGAAGCAGACTTCCTCAGCAGACACGACCTCCACCCGGGAGAGTGGGGACTTCACCCAGAAGTCTTCCACATGTTTATAAAACTCGACAAGTATTGCGCCAGGTCAAGGGACCCTCAGGCATAGCTGTGGACGCTCTGGTAACACAGTGGGTGTACCAGTCAGTGTATGTGTTCCCTCCTTTGCCTCTCATACCCAAGGTACTGAGAATTATAAGATGGAGAGGAGTAAGCACTATATCCGTGGCTCCGGATTGGCCAAGAAGGACTTGGTAACCGGAACTTCAAGAGATGCTCACGGAGGATCCGTGGCCTCTACCTCTAAGAAGGGACCTGCTCCAGCAAGGACCCTGTCTGTTCCAAGACTTACCGCGGCTGCGTTTGACGGCATGGCGGTTGAACGCTGGATCCTGAAGGAGAAAGGCATTCCGGATGAAGTCATTCCTATCCTGATCAAAGCCAGGAAAGATATAACCGCAAAACATTATCACCGCATTTGGCGAAAATATGTTGCGTGGTGCGAGGCCAGTAAGGCCCCGACGGAGGAATTTTTCAACTAGGTCGATTCCTACATTTCCTGCAAACAGGAGTGTCTATGGGCCTGAAATGGGAGTCCATTAAGGTTCAAATTTCGGCCCTGTCAATTTTCTTCCAAAAAGAACTAGCTTCAGTCCCTGAAGTTCAGACGTTTGTGAAAGGGGTACTGTATATACAGCCTCCTTTTGTGCCTCCAGTGGCACCTTGGGATCTAAATGTAGTTTTTGGGTTCCAAAAGTCACATTGGTTTGAACCACTTAAATATGTGGAGTTAAAATATCTCACATGGAAAGTGGTCATGCTGTTGGCCCTGAATGTGGTGCCTGCGGCTACTAGGGACTTGGAGGACTCCAAGTTGCTAGACGTTGTCAGAGCCCTGGAAATATAGGTTTCCAGGACGGCTGGAGTCAGAAAATCTGACTCGTTGTTTATTCTGTATGCACCCAACAAGCTGGGTGCTCCTGCTTCTAAGCAGACTATTGCTCGTTGGATTTGTAGTACAATTCAGCTTGCACATTCTGTGGCAGGCCTGCCACAGCCAAAATCTGTAAAAGCCCATTCCACAAGGAAGGTGGGCTCATCTTGGGCGGCTGCCCGAGGGGTCTCGGCTTTACAGCTTTGCCGAGCAGCTACTTGGTCAGGAGCAAATACGTTTGTAAAATTCTACAAATTTGATACCCTGGCTGAGGAGGACCTGGAGTTCTCTCATTGGTGCTGCAGAGTCATCCGCACTCTCCCGCCCGTTTGGGAGCTTTGGTATAATCCCCATGGTCCTTACGGAGTCCCCAGCATCCACTTAGGACGTTAGAGAAAATAAGAATTTACTTACCGATAATTCTATTTCTCGTAGTCCGTAGTGGATGCTGGGCGCCCATCCCAAGTGCGGATTGTCTGCAATACTGGTACATAGTTATTGTTACCAAAAAATCTGGTTATTGCTGTAGTGAGCCATCTTTTCTAGAGGCTCCTCTGTTATCATGCTGTTAACTGGGTTTAGATCACAAGTTATATGGTGTGATTGGTGTGGCTGGTATGAGTCTTACCCGGGATTCAAAATCCTTCCTTATTGTGTACGCTCGTCCGGGCACAGTATCCTGAGGCTTGGAGGAGGGTCATAGGGGGAGGAGCCAGTGCACACCAGGTAGTTCTAAAGCTTTACTTTTGTGCCCAGTCTCCTGCGGAGCCGCCGCTATCCCCATGGTCCTTACGGAGTCCCCAGCATCCACTACGGACTACGAGAAATAGAATTATCGGTAAGTAAATTCTTATTTTTTTTGCAATGTTTCTTCTGTATTCTTTTTTCTTTGGACTATCCAATTTGGCAGCCTGAAAAAAATACATTCTCTCCCTAAAACACACCTGTTTTCGGGGACTTATTTCCCCTGCTTCAGGCATGAGAAAATCCCGGATAAGCGGCGGCTCGGCCGGTTTCTCATGGATAACTGAATAGTCCTGGCGCCTACAGTTACCTGCGGTCACTGACAGCAGGTAACTGAATTCCCCCCATAACCCAATTTTTACAGATAAGCGGCCAAGTAAGCCATTTCATGCACCTAGATTCTGCTCAGCAAGAGAAAAAACAAACTGTCAGCTCCTATCAATAGGTACAAATGTTCCATCCCAGCCATCAAGGCACAGAAAACCATAAATTTACCTGTAAAAATGGGCACAACTGTGTAAAGTTAGCTGCCGGAATTGGCAAAACAGCATTGGCACTGCCACTTGAAATCATTTTGAATTTGGGGGCATAATGCAAGGGAGATGAAACACTAATACCAGTCATTTCATATGAACTAATAACCCTTAGGAGTTTTTGACACAAAATGACATTTGCTTGTCATAACCCAACTCACTTGGAGTCACCATGTTGTACTACAGTAGTAAGTAACTACAAGTAACAGACATATAAAACACTTTAAAAGAAACAAAAACATTTATTTGTACAAAACTAGCATCAGTGTGAATTACAGCACATACAGAACCTGTAATTCCACTATAATCGAATGTTGCACCAGGCACTGTAAGTTCTTCCAACAATACAAAGTCATAAATAAATCCAGTAATCCCAAATGTTTTACTTTTTAGCATATGTAATCTTCATAGCGTGAGACGGCGTAATCTTAAATCCTTGAAGTGCATCACGCGCAGAGCCTGCCTGGTTCTCATTCTCAAATTCTACAAAAGAAATATCGTGTCTTCCAGGAACCAGACGCACTTCTTTGAAGCCAGGGAACCTGAGGGAAAGAAACATTAAATAATAATTACATAATTTGGAAGCAATCAAATACAGCAGTAACTTAGATTATACAGTAGTAGCAAAGGAAGACATAACTCAGTACAAAATTACATTTTGTATTGCTAGATCTGCTGAATCTGTCTCATAGCAAGCATTAGTAATACAAAGTAATCGCACATTCATTCAACGGATTAAAGTGGTGATGTGATCTAGTTTCCAACTTCAGTCAACAAGGTCAGGTGATGTCAGATCCGCAAACCAATGAGATTCAATGGAACGCTCTCTTGTGTACCCATTATTGATGCACTATCCCGACACTGTCATCACTTTGTTACTCGACTGATTGATACAAGCACGATAAGCATGTGTGCTATACATTTCCTCTGTTTCCAGGAATGAAAACTACATTTAGGTAGTGTATATTTAATTTTGTTTACTCAAATGAAAACCATCAACTTTACACAAGTCTTAGAACAACTGGAAAGCCAAATACACTTGGTGGCAGATTCAATAAGCCGTGGGACTTACTGCATGGCTGCAGCTCTGCCCCGAGCTATTAAATTGCTGCCCGCTACCCTGCAAGGTAAGTCCCAGAGAGTGCACTTAATGCTGATTTTTTTTCCTTGCAGCCTCTGCATCTGTAAAGAAAACTTTCCGTTAAGTGCGCCCTCTGGGGGCAATTCCATAGTTCCTGAAACCTAACATGACAGCTACGTGTTAACGCATGTTAGGTGTACCCATACATGGAATCTGCAAAGTAACTGATCAGCTGCGGGCATTGGTGGTAACTGAATCTGCTTCTTGGAGGCTGAATTCCAAACTTAACCTAAACTATATTGCATAGGCCCCAATAACACGAGTATGTGAGAGCTATACTGAGCATCTCTCTAAGGGGTAGATGTATTAACCTGGAGAAGGCATAAGGAAGTGATAAACCAGTGTTAAGTGCAAGGTGATAATGCACCAGCCAATCAGCTCCTAACTGTTAACTTACATATGGGAGCTGATTGGCTGGTGTGTTTATCACCTTGCATATATCACTGGTTTATCACTTCCTTAAGCCCTCTCCAGGTTAATACATCTGCCCCTAATTCTAGGTACTCTACATCCACTCATTACTGATCTAAGATATTCATGTAATATGCAACAGCGATACATCCATCTCATTCTGCAGGGCTGATCACATTTTATATTTTATTAATCGGACAACTGAATAAAATAGGAAATTAATATGTCTGAAATAAACTGTATAATACTTACTGGTTAAACAACATGGAAAGCATCATTTCATTGGTTTCCTCTGGTAGATTATTCAAGAAAAGGATGTAATTTGGCGGGTTGTCTGGCACCTAGTTTTATTGCAAGGTAAAAAGAAACGCAATTGAAAACACAATTGTAATAACAAGTACTGTAATTCTGTGTCACTAACTATTGGTGATACAGGGGGCTAACAGTAATAGTGGCACTTAAGGGTGAGGTTGTGGCACAAAGGGGATGCTGGACAAATACTAGCACTACAAGAACAAATAAAACAAAAAAAAACTAATTTGTATTCACAACTGTAAAATTAAGATTTTACTCACCGGTAAATCTATTTCTCGTAGTCCGTAGTGGATGCTGTGCACTCCGAAAGGACCATGGGGAATAGCGGCTCCGCAGGAGACTGGGCACAACTAAAGAAAGCTTTTAGGTCACCTGGTGTGCACTGGCTCCTCCCACTATGACCCTCCTCCAAGCCTCAGTTAGGACACTGTGCCCGGACGAGCTGACATAATAAGGAAGGATTTTGAATCCCGGGTAAGACTCCTACCAGCCACACCAATCACACCGTATAACTCGTGAAACTATACCCAGTTTAACAGTATGAAAACAACTGAGCCTCTCAACAGATGGCTCAACAATAACCCTTTAGTTAACAATAACTATGTACAAGTATTGCAGACAATCCGCACTTGGGATGGGCGCTCAGCATCCACTACGGACTACGAGAAATAGATTTACCGGTGAGTAAAATCTTATTTTCTCTGACGTCCTAGTGGATGCTGGGCACTCCGAAAGGACCATGGGGATTATACCAAAGCTCCCAAACGGGCGGGAGTGCGCGGATGACTCTGCAGCACCGAATGAGAGAACTTAAGGTCCTCCTCAGCCAGGGTATCAAATTTGTAGAATTTTGCAAACGTGTTTGCCCCTGACCAAGTAGCAGCTCGGCAAAGTTGTAAAGCCGAGACCCCTCGGGCAGCCGCCCAAGATGAGCCCACCTTCCTTGTGGAATGGGCTTTTTCTGATTTAGGATGCGGCAGTCCAGCCGCAGAATGCGCCAGCTGAATTGTGCTACAAATCCAGCGAGCAATAGTCTGCTTAGAAGCAGGAGCACCCAGTTTGTTGGGTGCATACAGGATAAATAGCGAGTCAGTTTTCCTGACTCTAGCCGTCCTGGAAACATAAATTTTCAAGGCCCTGACTACGTCCAGTAACTTGGAATCCTCCAAGTCCCTAATAGCCGCAGGCACCACAATAGGTTGGTTCAAGTGAAAAGCTGATACCACCTTAGGGAGAAACTGAGGACGAGTCCTCAATTCCGCCCTATCCATATGGAAAATCAGATAAGGGCTTTTACATGACAAAGCTGCCAATTCTGACACACGCCTGGCTGAAGCCAAGGCCAATAACATGACCACTTTCCACGTGAGATATTTTAGATCCACGGTTTTAAGTGGCACAAACCAATGTGATTTTAAGAAACTCAACACCACGTTGAGATCCCAAGGTGCCACTGGAGGCACAAACGGGGGCTGAATATGCAGCACTCCTTTAACAAACGTCTGAACTTCAGGTAGTGAAGCTAGTTCTTTCTGGAAGAAAATCGACAGAGCCGAGATCTGTACCTTAATGGAGCCTAATTTCAGGCCCATAGTCACTCCTGCTTGTAGGAAATGCAGAAAACGACCTAGTTGAAATTCCTCTATTGGGGCCTTTTTGGCCTCACACCAAGCAACATATTTCCGCCATATGCGGTGATAATGCTTTGCAGTTACATCTTTCCTGGCTTTAATCAGTGTAGGAATTACTTCCTCCGGAATGCCTTTTCCTTCAGGATCCGGCGTTCAACCGCCATGCCGTCAAACGCAGCCGCGGTAAGTCTTGGAACAGACAGGGCCCCAGCTGCAGCAGGTCCTGTCTGAGCGGCAGAGGCCATGGGTCCTCTGACATCATTTCTTGAAGTTCCGGGTACCACGCTCGTCTCGGCCAATCAGGAACCACGAGTATTGTTCTTGCTCCTCGTTTTCTTATTATTCTCAGTACCCTTGGTATGAGAGGCAGAGGAGGGAACACAAACTGACTGGTACACTCACGGTATCACTAGAGCGTCCACAGCTATCGCCTGAGGGTCCCTTGACCTGGCGCAATATCTCTCTAGTTTTTTGTTTAGGCGGGACGCCATCATGTCCACCTGTGGCCGTTCCCATCGATTTACAATCAGCGTGAAGACTTCTGGATGAAGTCCCCACTCTCCCGGGTGGAGGTCGTGCCTGCTGAGAAAGTCTGCTTCCCAGTTGTCCACTCCCGGAATGAACACTGCTGACAGTGCTAGTACGTGATTTTCCGCCCATCGGAGAATCCTTGTGGCTTCTGCCATTGCCATCCTGCTTCTTGTGCCGCCCTGTCGATTTACATGGGCGACTGCCGTGATGTTGTCTGACTGGATCAGTACCGGCTGGTGTAGAAGCAGGGATTTTGCCTGACTTAGGGCATTGTAAATGGCCCTTAGTTCCAGAATATTTATGTGTAGGGAAGTCTCCTGACTCGACCATAGTCCTTGGAAGTTTCTTCCCTGTGTGACTGCCCCCCAGCCTCGAAGGCTGGCATCCGTGGTCACCAGGACCCAGTCCTGTATGCCGAATCTGCGGCCCTCTAGAAGATGAGCACTCTGCAGCCACCACAGCAGAAACACCCTGGTTCTTGGAGACAGGGTTATTAGGCGATGCATCTGAAGATGCGATCCGGACCATTGGTCCAACAGGTCCCACTGAAAGATTCTGGCATGGAACCTGCCGAAAGGAATTGCTTCGTAAGAAGCCACCATCTTTCCCAGGACCTGCGTGCAGTGATGCACCGATACCTGTTTTGGTTTCAGGAGGTCTCTGACTAGAGATGACAGCTCCTTGGCTTTCTCCTCCGGGAGAAACACTTTTTTCTGGACTGTATCCAGAATCATACCCAGGAACAGTAGACGTGTTGTCGGAACCAGCTGTGATTTTGGAATATTCAGAATCCAACCGTGCTGGTGTAGCACCTCCTGAGGTAGTGCTACTCCCACCAACAACTGCTCCTTGGACCTCGCCTTTATTAGGAGATCGTCCAAGTACGGGATAATTAAAACTCCCTTTCTTCGAAGGAGTATCATCATTTCCGCCATTACCTTGGTAAACACCCTCGGTGCCGTGGAGAGTCCAAACGGCAGCGTCTGGAATTGGTAATGGCAATCCTGTACCACAAATCTGAGGTACTCCTGGTGAGGATAGTAAATGGGGACATGCAGGTAAGCATCCTTGATGTCCAGGGATACCATGTAATCCCCCTCGTCCAGGCTTGCAATAACCGCCCTGAGCGATTCCATCTTGAACTTGAATTGTTTTATGTATGTGTTCAAGGATTTCAAATTTAAAATGGGTCTCACCGAACCGTCTGGTTTCGGTACCACAAACAGTGTGGAATAGTAACCCCGTCCTTGTTGAAGTAGGGGCACCTTGATTATCACCTGCTGGGAATACAGCTTGTGAATTGCCGCTAGCACAGCCTCCCTGTCTGAAGGAGTAATCGGCAAGGCAGATTTTAGGAACCGGTGGGGTGGAGACGCCTCGAATTCCAGTTTGTACCCTTGAGATACTATTTGCAGGATCCAGGGATCCACCTGTGAGCGAGCCCACTGATCGCTGAAATTTTTGAGGCGGCCCCCCACCGTACCTGGCTCTGCCTGTGGAGCCCCACCGTCATGCGGCGGACTTGGAAGAAGCGGGGGAGGACTTTTGCTCCTGGGAACCTGCTGTTTGTTGCAGCCTTTTTCCCCTACCTCTGCCTCTGGACAGAAAGGACCCGCCTTTTCGACGCCTGTTTTTCTGAGTCCGAAAGGACTGTACCTGATAAAACGGCGCCTTTTTAGGCTGTGAGGGAACATGGGGTAAAAATGCTGACTTCCCAGCAGTAGCTGTGGAAACTAGGTCCGAGAGACCATCCCCAAATAACTCCTCACCCTTATAAGGCAAAACTTCCATGTGCCTTTTTGAATCTGCATCCCCTGTCCACTGGCGAGTCCATAAGCCTCTCCTAGCAGAAATGGACAATGCACTTATTTTAGATGCCAGCCGGCAGATCTCCCTCTGTGCATCTCTCATGTATAAGACTGAGTCTTTTATATGCTCTATGGTTAGCAGAATAGTGTCCCTGTCTAGGGTGTCAATATTTTCTGACAGGGAATCTGACCACGCAGCGGCAGCACTGCACATCCATGCTGACGCAATAGCTGGTCTAAGTATAATGCCTGAGTGTGTATATACAGACTTCAGGATCGCCTCCTGCTTTCTATCAGCAGGTTCCTTGAGGGCGGCCGTATCCGGAGACGGTAGTGCCACCTTTTTAGACAAACGTGTGAGCGCTTTAACCACCCTAGGGGGTGTCTCCCAACGTGACCTATCCTCTGGCGGGAAAGGGAACGCCATTAGTAACTTCTTAGAGATTACCAATCTTTTATCAGGGAAAGCCCACGCTTCTTCACACACTTCATTTAATTCTTCTGATGGGGGAAAAACTACGGGTAGTTTTTTCTCCCCAAACATAATACCCTTTTTAGTGGTACCTGGGTTTATATCAGAAATTTGTAACACCTCTTTCATTGCTTCAATCATGCAACGAATGGCCTTAGTGGACATTAGACTAGACTCATCGTCGTCGACACTGGTGTCAGTATCCGTGTCGACATCCGCGTCTGCCATCTGAGGTAGCGGGCATTTTAGAGCCCCCGATGGCCTTTGAGACGCCTGGACAGGCACGAGCTGAGAAGCCGGCTGTCCCGCATTTGGCATGTCGTCAAATTTTTTGTGTAAGGAGTCGACAAGTGCACGCAATTCCTTCCATAAGTCCATCCACTCAGGTGTCTGCCCCGCAGGGGGTGACATCCCTTCTATAGGCATCTGCTCCGCCTCCACATCATTATCCTCATCAAACATGTCGACACAGCCGTACCGGCACACCGCACACACACAGGGAATGCTCTAACAGGACAGGACCAACAAAAGCCCTTTGGGGAGACAGAGTGAGAGTATGCCAGCACACACCAGAGCGCTATATAATGCAGGGACTAACTGAATTATGTCCCCTATAGCTGCTGTTATATATACTGCGCCTAAATTTAGTGCCCCCCCCCCCCCCCCCCCCTCTCTTTTTTACCCTTTTCTGTAGTGTAGACTGCAGGGGAGAGCCAGGGAGCTTCCTTCCAGCGGAGCTGTGAGGGAGAAATGGCGCCAGTGTGCTGAATGAGATAGCTCCGCCCCTTTTTCGCGGACTATTCTCCCGCTTTTTTATGGATTCTGGCAGGGGTAATTATCACATATATAGCCTCTGGGGCTATATATTGTGGTATTTTTGCCAGCCAAGGTGTTTTTATTGCTGCTCAGGGTGCCCCCCCCCAAGCGCCCTGCACCCTCAGTGACTGGAGTGTGAAGTGTGTATGAGGAGCAATGGCGCACAGCTGCAGTGCTGTGCGCTACCTTGGTGAAGTCTGAGGTCTTCTGCCGCCGATTTTCCGGACCTCTTCTTGCTTCTGGCTCTGTAAGGGGGACGGCGGCGCGGCTCCGGGACCGAACACCAAGGCCAGTTCCATGCGGTCGATCCCTCTGGAGCTAATGGTGTCCAGTAGCCTAAGAAGCCCAAGCTAGCTGCAAGCAGGTAGGTTCGCTTCTTCTCCCCTTAGTCCCTCGCTGCAGTGAGCCTGTTGCCAGCAGGTCTCACTGTAAAATAAAAAATAAGATTTTACTTACCGATAAATCTATTTCTCATAGTCCGTAGTGGATGCTGGGGACTCCGTCAGGACCATGGGGAATAGCGGCTCCGCAGGAGACAGGGCACAAAAGCAAGCTTTTAGGATCACATGGTGTGTACTGGCTCCTCCCCCCATGACCCTCCTCCAAGCCTCAGTTAGGTACTGTGCCCGGACGAGCGTACACAATAAGGAAGGATCTTGAATCCCGGGTAAGACTCATACCAGCCACACCAATCACACCGTACAACTTGTGATTTGAACCCAGTTAACAGTATGATAACAAAGAAGTAGCCTCTAAAAAAGATGGCTCACAACAATAATAACCCGATTTTTTTGTAACAATAACTATGTACAAGTAATGCAGACAATCCGCACTTGGGATGGGCGCCCAGCATCCACTACGGACTATGAGAAATAGAATTATCGGTAAGTAAAATCTTATTTTCTCTAACGTCCTAGTGGATGCTGGGGACTCCGTCAGGACCATGGGGATTATACCAAAGCTCCCAAACGGGCGGGAGAGTGCGGATGACTCTGCAGCACCGAATGAGAGAACTCCAGGTCCTCCTCAGCCAGGGTATCAAATTTGTAGAATTTAGCAAACGTGTTTGCCCCTGACCAAGTAGCTGCTCGGCAAAGTTGTAAAGCCGAGACCCCTCGGGCAGCCGCCCAAGATGAGCCCACCTTCCTTGTGGAATGGGCATTTACAGATTTTGGCTGTGGCAGGCCTGCCACAGAATGTGCAAGCTGAATTGTACTACAAATCCAACGAGCAATAGTCTGCTTAGAAGCAGGAGCACCCAGCTTTTTGGGTGCCTACAATATAAACAGCAAGTCAGACTTTCTGACTCCAGCCGTCCTGGAATTATATATATATATATATATATATATATATATATATATATATATATATATATATATATATATATATATCAGGGCCCTGACAACGTCTAGCAACTTGGAGTCCTCCAAGTCCCTAGTAGCCGCAGGCACCACAATAGGTTGTTTCAGGTGAAACGCTGACACCACCTTAGGAAGAAACTGGGGACGAGTCCGCAGTTCTGCCCTGTCCGAATGGAAAATCAAATATGGGCTTTTGTAAGACAAAGCCGCCAATTTTGACAATCGCCTGGCCGAGGCCAGGGCCAACAGCATGGTCACTTTCCATGTGAGATATTTCAAATCCACAGATTTGAGTGGTTCAAACCAATATGATTTGAGGAATCCCAACACTACGTTGAGATCCCACGGTGCCACTGGAGGCACACAAGGGCTGTATATGCAATACTCCCTTGACAAACGTCTGGACTTCAGGAACTGAAGCCAATTCTTTCTGGAAGAAAATCTATAGGGCCGAAACTTGAACCTTAATGGACCCCAATTTGAGGCTCATAGACACTCCTGTTTGCAGGAAGTGCAGAAATCGACCTAGTTGAAATTTTTTCGTGGGGCCTTCCTGGCCTCACCCACGCAACATATTTTTACCACATGTGGTGATAACGTTGTGCGGTCACTTCCTTCCTGGCTTTGACCAGGTAGGTATGACCTCTTCCGGAATGCCTTTTCCCTTAGGATCCGGCGTTCAAACCGCCATGCCGTCAAACGCAGTCGCGGTAAGTCTTGGAACAGACAAGGTCCCTGCTGGAGCAGGTCCTTTCTTAAAGGCCGATGCCACGGTTCCTCTTGGAACAGACATGGTACTTGCTGAAAGCAAATCCCTTCTTAGCTCCCGAGGCCATTAGTCCTCTGTGAGCATCTCTTGAAGTTCCGGTTACCAAGTCCCTCTTGGCCAATCCGGAGCCACGAGTATAGTTATTACTCCTCTATGTCTTATAATTCTCAATACCTTGGTTATGAGAAGCAGAGGAGGGAACACATACACCGACTGTTACACCCACGGTGTTACCAGGACGTCCACAGCTATCGCCTGAAGGTCTCGTGACCTGGCGCAATACCTGTCCCATTTTTTGTTCGGGCGGGACGCCATCATGTCCACCTTTGGTCTTTCCCAACGGTTCACAATCATGCGGAAAACTTCCCGATGAAGTTCCCACTCTCCCGGGTGGAGGTCGTGCCTGCTGAGGAAGTCTGCTTTCCAGTCGTCCACTCCCGGAATGAACACTGCTGACAGTGCTATCACATGATTTTCCGCCTAGCGAAAAATCCTTGCAGTTTTGCCACTGCCCTCCTGCTTCTTGTGCCGCCCTTTCTGTTTACGTGGGCGACTGCCGTGATGTTATCCCACTGGATCAATACCGGCTGACCTTGAAGCAGAGGTCTTGCTAAGCTTAGAGCATTATAAATTTGCTCTTAGCTCCAGTATATTTATGTGGAGAGAATTCTCCAGACTTGATCACACTCCTTGTGTGACTGCTCCCCAGCCTCTCAGGCTGGCCTCCGTGGTCACGAGCATCCAATCCTGAATGCCGAATCTGCGGCCCTCTAGAAGATGAGCACTCTGTAATCACCACAGGAGAGACACCCTTGTCCTTGGATATAGGGTTATCCGCTGATGCATCTGAAGATGCGATCCGGACCATTTGTCCAGCAGAACCCACTGAAGGAGTTCTTGCGTGAAATCTGCCGAATGGAAGCGCTTCGTAATAAGCCACCATTTTTACCAGGACTCTTGTGCAATGATGCACTGACACTTTTCCTGGTTTTAGGAGGATCCCGATTAGCTCGGATAACTCCCTGGCTTTCTCCTCTGGGAGAAACACCTTTTCCTGGACTGTGTCCAGAATCATCCCTAGGACCAGCAGACGTGTCGTCGGAACAACTGCGGTTTTGGAATATTTAGAATCCACCCGTGCTGTCGTAGAACTACTTGAGATAGTGCTACTCCGACCTCCAACTGTTCTCTGGACCTTGTTCTTATCAGGAGGTCGTCCATTTTCTTTGAAGACGAATCCTCCTTTCGGTCATTACCTTGGTAAGGACCCGGGGTGCCTTGGACAATCCAACGGCATCGTCTTGAAACTGATAGTGACAGTTCTGTACCACGAACCTGAGGTACCCTTGGTGAGAAAAGGCAAATTTTGGGACATGGAGGTAAGCATCCCTGATGTCCCGGGACACCATATAGTCCCCTTGTTCTTTGCTAT
Organism: Pseudophryne corroboree; assembly: GCF_028390025.1. Taxonomy (NCBI): domain Eukaryota; kingdom Metazoa; phylum Chordata; class Amphibia; order Anura; family Myobatrachidae; genus Pseudophryne; species Pseudophryne corroboree. The sequence continues at coordinate 822,993,510 of NC_086447.1, forward strand.
CACTGCTCTGAGTGACTCCATCTGGATTTGAACCCTTGTAAGTGTTCAAATTTTTCAGATTTAGAATAGGTCTCACCTAGCCTTCAGTACCACCATATAGTGTGGAGTAATACCCCTTTCCTTGTTGTCGGAGGGGTAATTTTATTATCACCTGCTGGGAATACAGCTTGTGAATTGTTTTCAATACTGCCTCCCTGTCGGAGGGAGACATTGGTACAGCAGACTACAGGAACCTGCGAGGGGGGAAACCTCTCGACATTCCAATCTGTACCCCTTGGATACTACTTGTAGGATCCAGGGGTCCTGTACGGTCCCAGCGTCATGCTGAGAACTTGGTAGAAGCGGTGGAGGGCTTCTGTTCCTGGGAATGGGCTGCCTGCTGCAGTCTTCTTCCCTTACCTCTATCCCTGGGCAGATAAGACTCTTATAGGGACGAAAGGACTGAGGCTGAAAAGACGGTGTCTTTTTCTGCAGAGATGTGACTTAGGGTAAAAAACGGTGGATTTTCCAGCAGTTGCCCTGGCCACCAGGTCCCATGGACCGACCCCAAATAACTCCTCCCCTTTATACGGCAATACATCTTTGTGCCGTTTGGAATCTGCATCACCTGACCACTGTCGTGTCCATAAACATCTTCTTGCAGATATGGACATCGCATTTACTCTTGATGCCAGAGTGCAAATATCCCTCTGCGCATCTCGCATATATAGAAATGCATCCTTTAAATGCTCTATAGTCAATAAAATACTGTCCCTGTCAAAGGTATCAATATTTTTAGTCAGGGAATCCGACCAAGCCACCTCAGCTCTGCACATCCAGGCTGAGGCGATCGCTGGTCGCAGTATAACACCAGCATGTGTGTGTATACTTTTTAGGATATTTTTCAGCCTCCTATCAGCTGGCTCCTTAAGTACGGCCCTATCCGTAGATGGTACCGCCACTTGTTCTGATAAGCGTGTGAGCGCCTTATCCACCCTGAGGGGTGTTTCCCACCGCGCCTTAACTTCTGGCGGGAAAGGGTATACCGCCAATAATTTTCTATCGGGGGAAACCCACGCATCATCACACACTTCATTTAATTTATCTGATTCAGGAAAAACTACAGGTAGTTTTTTCACCTCACACATAATACCCTTTTTTGTGGTACTTGGAGTATCAGAAATATGTAACACCTCCTTCATTGCCCTTAACGTGTGGCCCTAAAAGAAAATACGTTTGTTTCTTCACCGTCGACACTGAAATCAGTGTCCGTGTCTGGGTCTGTGTCGACCGACTGAGGTAAATGGGCATTTTACAGCCCCTGACGGTGTTTGAGACGCCTGGACAGATACTAATTTGTTCGCCGGCCCTCTCATGTCGTCAACCGGCTTGCAGCGTGTTGACATTGTCACGTAATTTCCATAAATAAGCCATCCATTCCGGTGTCGACTCCCTAGAGAGTGACATCACCATTACAGGCAATTTGCTCCGCCTCCTCACCAATATTTTCCTCATACATGTCGACACACACGTACCGACATACAGCACACACATAGGGAATGCTCTGATAGAGGACAGGACCCACTAGCCCTTTGGGGAGACAGAGGGAGAGTTTGCCAGCACACACCAAAACGCTATAATTATCCAGGGACAACCTTTATATAAGTGTTCCTCCCTTATAGCATTTTAATATATATACATATCGCCAAATCAGTGCCCCCCCTCTCTGTTTTAACCCTGTTTCTGTAGTGCAGTGCAGGGGAGAGCATGGGAGCCTTCCCACCAGCCTTTCTGTGAGGGAAAATGGCGCTGTGTGCTGAGGAGAATAGGCCCCGCCCCCTTTTCGGCGGGCTTCTTCTCTGGAGTTTTAGATATCTGGCAGGGGTTAAATACATCCATATAGCCTCAAGGGCTATATGTGATGTATTTTTCGCCATACAGGTATTATACATTGCTGCCCAGGGCGCCCCCCCCCAGCGCCCTGCACCCTCCGTGACCGCTGTGTGAAGTGTGCTGACAACAATGGCGCACAGCTGCAGTGCTGTGCGCTACCTGATGAAGACTGAGAGTCTTCTGCCGCCTGGTTCCGGACCTCTTCATCTGCAGCGTCTGCAAGGGGGGTCGGCGGCGCGGCTCCGGGACGAACCCCAGGGCGAGCCCTGTGTTCCAACTCCCTCTGGAGCTATGTCCAGTAGCCTAAGAATCCAATCCATCCTGCACGCAGGTGAGTTGAAAATCTCTCCCCTAAGTCCCTCGATGCAGTGAGCCTGTTGCCAGCAGGACTCACTGAAAATAAAGAACCTAAAAACTTTTTCTAAGTAACTCTTTAAGAGAGCCACCTAGATTGCACCCTTCTCGGCCGGGCACAAAAACCTAACTGAGGCTTGGAGGAGGGTCATGGGGGGAGGAGCCAGTACACACCATGTGATCCTAAAAGCTTGCTTTTGTGCCCTGTCTCCTGCGGAGCCGCTATTCCCCATGGTCCTGACGGAGTCCCCAGCATCCACTAGGACGTTAGAGAAAACCTAATTATATACTTTCTTTTTAGAAGCTCAGGAGAGCCCCTAGTGTGCATCCAACCTCGGCCGGGCACAAAATCTAACTGAGGCTTGGAGGAGGGTCATAGTGGGAGGAGCCAGTGCACACCAGGTGACCTAAAAGCTTTCTTTAGTTGTGCCCAGTCTCCTGCGGAGCCGCTATTCCCCATGGTCCTTTCGGAGATCCCAGCATCCACTAGGACGTCAGAGAAAATACAGAAACTCCCGTGCGAATAACGGGTAAAATAGCTAGTAGGAAATACATGGCTAATTAAATGTGTCTAGTTACTTAATAAGAAATCAGTGTAACAGGCAATAAGTCTCCAGGAAAGCCTCAAGTCCATATAATGATAAAGAAACGGTTGTACAGGTCAGTAAAGTACTATATTTGATACAAAGAAGCACTGTCATCATTTAAAATTATTGTATGAATATGGTACTGTATCAATTGTGCAGTTAGCAAAGTTCCTAGGCTTTTTAACTGAAGTCTCATAATATAACATTACAGGCTGTCTGCGTAAGTAGCCCACAAAGTTACTAATGTGAATAGGGCAAATATCCTAGTCCCCTCTCAGGAGCCTGCTAGTATTAATGCCTTCTCCAGGATTACAGCCATGTGCACGGAGCCTGGTCAATGAGAGCTGAACGCAGCTACAATCCCTGGCTATTCCAGCCGACTCAGACACTACTCTGTGTACATGGGCAGTTAAAAAAAACCTAAGCTTTGTCCCAGGTTATGACTACTCTGAGTTTCCTTCATGGAGACTGACGGACCTCACCCGTAGTTGAGATAGCGTGCCTCTCATCTTGACACATTACACTAAAGCAGCAGCCAGATGGGTGCCATGGTTTAAACCGTGCGTTCCCAACTCCAGTCATCAACTACTACCAATATGTCATGTTTTGTGGGTCTCTTTAATCACGCACAGGAGAGTTAATCTATGTTGCTGGGTCAGTAATCACCTGCTTCTAGACAGAAATCCCCAGAAGATGACCTGTTGGGAAAACTTAGGGGATGAGGCTGAGAACCCCTGATTTTAAATAGAAGATGCTCAATCACATGTACCACAGATATGGGGAAATTTGACCATTATTCTGAGAGCAAGGTTTTACATTGGGTCACAATTTAAGCAATGGAACTTGCACAGTAAAGACTTAAGGTGCATACACACGGTGCAATGTATTCTTGCGATTTTGACTATACAGTCAAAGTTAACACATATTGCACCATGTGTAGACAGCTTGCGATACCAATGCGCAGTCCCATGGGGTCAGTATCGCAAGAAAAAAAATAGGCAATTTTGACTATATTGTGTACAATCTAGTACAAAGTATAGTCAAAAACGTCCATAGTCAAAATCACACCATGGGCCTAATTCAGAGTTGATCACAGCAGCAAATTTGTTAGCAGTTGGCCAAAACTATGTGCACTGCAGGGGGAGCAGAGAGAGTTAGATTTGGGTGGGTGTGTTCAAACTGAAATCTAAATTGCAGTGTAAAAATAAAGCAGCCAGTATTGACCGTGCACAGAAACAAAATAACCGACCCAAATCTAACTCTCTCTGCACATGTTATATCTGCCCCACCTGCAGTGCACATAGTTTTGCCCAACTGCTAACAAATTTGAATTACCCCCCATGCGTATAGACAATATTGGTGCTTCTGGGCTCTGGGGGAGTTCAAGGGAAATCACAGTCAAAATCGGGCCGTGTATGCACCTTTATGCTACTGAAAATAACTGCAGAGAAACACTTAGCAGGCAGACATGTTTGCTGTAAGGCAGCATTCCATCGATTACGTATGCAATAGTGTCTTATCCACTGTACCCATGAAGGCCCACTGGAAGAATCAGCGAGGGAAGTTTCTGATTACGTAGGCCTATAAAGAAAGACTTGAAGCACTGCAGCTTGCTTTCTCACAAGATCTATTACGTGTATAGGATTTTTTTTTTTATTTTTTCTATTTAGTTTATTTTTTTTTTTAAATCCAGTTAAGCAGAAGGGAAGTAGTTTTCTTTGAGATAGTTATGTGAAAGATTAAAAGAGTTCAGTGTGACACTTGATGCTGCGTTACCTGTTGGTTCTGCGCCCCTCCCGGTGATGCATTATCCGTTTCCTGAAAATAGAACAGGGATATATTAGCACACAAACCAGGGTATAAAATAAGACCCAGTTTACAGGTGCTGAAGGAATGCAAAGCAATAGCAATTAACACAATGACATTTGCTTACAAATTAATATTATGCACACTACTATTCTCATAAATATTTCTTAATATTGGTATAAAAAAAAATAACAGACTCACCTGGAGCAAGTATAGAGATTCCGAGAGTTAGTGGTAAATCAGAAAGAAGGTGCAACTTTGCACCTTAACAAAACCATGTTTTAAATACTACAAGTCTAAAAACAAGTGGGCATCTACAGGGGCAGATGCAATTTATTCAGACGCGAACTCAATGAAATAAATTCAGAGCAAGTTGCAAGATTTTGCTTTACCATACAAAAAACAAAAACAACACACAACAGCTTGAACCTTTCAATTGAAAACACCAAGTCACTGACCTGTCACACCTTAATGTGCAAACTATGTGACGTGCATGGAGGAGGAAATCATCCTTAACCAGCAAAAAACGTTTGCAATTCCTATCTGCAAGATCAAAAATCCATTTTCCAGCAATACAACATAACATACATGCCCCAGGTAATTAAACCCATTTTGCTGCCTTTTTGAAAAACGTGCATGAATAAAATTAGGAACTGGACACATTTTACTATATAAGCACCTGTAAATCTATTATTAGACATTGGGGGGGTTGTACCAGAGGGCATCCAGATAGTAGGCTGAGAGATAAAAAGTCAACAAGGATATTAGGTTGACAGGTTTAAAGAGTTGTCGCAAAAAAAAAAAAAGGGGGGGGGGGGGGTGGGGGGAGACAATTCCCTACTCCCATCAAAAAGAAAGTTGGCACCCCCAAAAAAAGTTAGAGGAAACAGGTTGACACCTGGTTTTCCATGATTTTTAGGGTGAGTTAGGTTTAGGCACTTCGGGGAGGGTTAGGCTAGAATAACAAACAAAAAAAAAATCATCTTTTTCAAACGGTCGACCTAAGACACTGTCAGATATCTGGTGTCGACCTACTGACCATCTTCCTACAGTCGATAAATCAATCCACACCGGTACTGCACTGTGACTTGACATTGTTACGGAAAAAGAAGAACTTTCTCCATGGTCATCACCTAGTCTGGAGGTGCAAACTAAATCTGCTATTTCTCCACTAATAGAACATGGATTTCTAACTGGATAGCAAAAAGTAGCTCAATATAGTCCGTGGCAATTGGAATCTATCCCTTAAGAGTTTGGAGGGTACTCATGCTTGTAGAACTCTTAATAGCAGGGTAAAAACAAAGCTGACCCACAAGTGATGCTGCATTAGGCAATGCTATCCACCGCAGACTCTTCTATTTCCATTTTTGTGTTTTTTTTGTGTGCTATAAGCAAAAGCAGCCAATACGTTACCTGCATGGGGAAAGGGAACTGCTTTTGCAACCCTTGTATCACAAATTAGTTTATCTAGGGGCAAATGTGCAAACATTTTATGTAACTCTAAATCAGGCACAATATCTTAGGAACTATAAGTTTTTGTAAAGTATATGCTGCATGTTGCTATATAGAAAAAGAATGCTGTACTATTATCCAATAGAAAACCAGCACAGCAGGGATGAATCTACCAGGTGGGCAATGCCCATTATATAACTGATGTCAGCTCCAGGTCATGTTTTCAGGATTTCTGTAATCTTGTGTAGGAGATGTAATCTATTTTGAAGATAGAAAACATGACCTGATGGGCATACATGAGGACTGTAAAGGATAGCCTCTGAATTGTAAGAATAACTGGAATTAAAAACACTGCTAGTCAGACTTTGGGGCTCATTTACTAACCGCACACATATTTGCAAAATTTGTACGGAGCCACAGTAACCAATATACAATGAATCAGCTGCTAGGCTGCTATAGTTTACTGCACATCTTGTCACTGAACCCAGTGTTAGTAAAGGAGTCCTACGGAGTGCTAAATAACAGCTAACACTAGTACAGCAGCAGATTTACATCCGCATCATTACAGATTCCCGTCACTCACCTGTGCAGGCTTTTTATTCGCTGCATTAACGGCCTGTTCTTGAGCTTTATTTTTTTTCTTCTCTTTCTTCTTCTCTTTGTCGGCAAATGTTCCCCGCATCTTAGATATCACATCAGAGTCAGTCTTTGCATACTGAATGCGCTGCAGGAGACACCATGTGTTACAACAGGAGACTAGCCTACTGCACATCCTTTCTGGAAGGATAACAGTCACGCCAAATTTGTTTTCAGACACACAGGAATATTTACTTAAGTGTGGGATTATAGAAGTGAAGATGTTGCCCATAGCAACCAGATTCTAGCTAGTATCTTCTAGAACAGTGATGGCTAACCTTGACACTCCAGTTGTTGTTGAACTACACATCCCAGCATGCCCTGCATCAGTTTTAGCAAGGCCAAATAGTAAAACTGTAGAAGGGCATCCTGGGATGTGTAGTTCAACAACAGCTGGAGTGTCAAGGCTAGCCATCACTGTTCTAGAAGGTGCTAGATAAGTGATAAGTAGAATCTGACAGTTGCTATGGGCAACAACTCCACATCTATAAACCCTACACGTGTACAAATGCATGGATTTCAGTAGCTGTTACTGGTGTTAATGGCTATCAACATTCATGAAAATAACCTGTTTAAAAGTGTGACATCATACTTATAGGGAGTGATTCAATACTTGGCGATAAGCACAAATGTGTCCATTGTGATAATTAAAGTAGAGCAATATTGCAGATATTTCTGTGTACCGCTACCGCCTGCAAAGGAAAATCTGTTCAGACTGTAACCACGAGCTGCCGGGGAGACAGTAAATGCCGGCAACTTGCAGCCATCGCTAAACACTGAACCCCTGGAATGGACTTATTTAGCGAATTCCCCGCCACACTAAAGACACTGGCTGCTCAGCCACTTTATGCTGCCAAGGCCACATAAGCAGGAGAGAATAGACAGGAAAGCCACGAACCAGCGGGTAACATCTGTGTAGTATACAGTAAATGTAACCTGTACATTATGCTGGGCATTCCAAATCTCCACAAAGTTTAGACTGTTAAAGGACTCCTATTCTAATATGATAAGGGGTATCCGGTCTTTAGGTCGACCACTACTGCATTAGGTCGACACATCAAAAGGTCAACATGACTTGTTTTTTTACTTTTTAATACTTTACAATCCACGTGGACTACGATTGCGAATAGCGAATACTAACCTGTGCCGAGTGCAGTGGTAGCAGAGTGTGGCACCTTGCCGGAAGCATGGCGAGCAAAGTGAGCTATGCAAAGGGGCACGGTGCACTAATTGGGGTTCCCCGTCACTTTACGAAGAAAACAGCAATTTTTTTTAATTTATTTTTTAACTCATGACGACCCAACGATACACCCCCATGATAAGGACCTAGGAGTTCAGTAGCAATACATTTTGCTCTGTAATATTAGAACTGCAAATTAACATTACTTGTTAACCCCTGATATGTAATAAGCTACGGGAAACATTACGGAACATTTATTGCATATTCCATAAAAAGTACCTAAAAATAAGAATTTACTTACCGATAATTCTATTTCTCATAGTCCGTAGTGGATGCTGGGACTCCGTAAGGACCATGGGGAATAGCGGCTCCGCAGGAGACTGGGCACAAAAGTAAAAGCTTGAACTAGCTGGTGTGCACTGGCTCCTCCCCCTATGACCCTCCTCCAAGCCTCAGTTAGGATACTGTGCCCGGACGAGCGTACATAATAAGGAAGGATATTGAATCCCGGGTAAGACTCATACCAGCCACACCAATCACACCGTACAACCTGCGATCTGAACCCAGTTAACAGTATGATAAACGAAGGAGCCTCTGAAAAGATGGCTCACAACAATAATAACCCGAATTTTGTAACAATAACTATATACAAGTATTGCAGACAATCCGCACTTGGGATGGGCGCCCAGCATCCACTACGGACTATGAGAAATAGAATCATCGGTAAGTAAATTCTTATTTTCTCTAACGTCCTAAGTGGATGCTGGGACTCCGTAAGGACCATGGGGATTATACCAAAGCTCCCAAACGGGCGGGAGAGTGCGGATGACTCTGCAGCACCGAATGAGAAAACTCCAGGTCCTCCTCAGCCAGGGTATCAAATTTGTAGAATTTAGCAAACGTGTTTGCCCCTGACCAAGTAGCTGCTCGGCAAAGTTGTAAAGCCGAGACCCCTCGGGCAGCCGCCCAAGATGAGCCCACTTTCCGTGTGGAATGGGCTTTTACAGATTTTGGCTGTGGCAGGCCTACCACAGAATGTGCAAGCTGAATTGTACTACAAATCCAACGAGCAATCGTCTGCTTAGAAGCAGGAGCACCCAGCTTGTTGGGTGCATACAGGATAAATAGCGAGTCAGATTTCCTGACTCCAGCCGTCCTGGAAATATATATTTTCAGGGCCCTGACTACGTCCAGTAACTTGGAGTCCTCCAAGTCCCTAGTAGCCGCAGGCACCACAATAGGCTGGTTCACGTGAAACGCTGAAACCACCTTTGGGAGAAATTGAGGACGAGTCCTCAATTCTGCCCTATCCGTGTGAAAAATCAGGTAAGGGCTTTTATAAGATAAAGCCGCCAATTCTGAGACACGCCTGGCTGAAGCCAGGGCTAACAGCATTACCACCTTCCATGTGAGATATTTTAATTCCACAGTGGTGAGTGGTTCAAACCAATGTGATTTTAGGAACCCCAAAACCACATTGAGATCCCAAGGTGCCACCGGGGGCACAAAAGGAGGCTGTATATGCAGTACCCCTTTGACAAACGTCTGGACTTCAGGCACTGAAGCCAGTTCTTTTTGGAAGAAAATCGACAGGGCCGAAATTTGAACCTTAATGGACCCTAATTTTAGGCCCATAGACAGTCCTGTTTGCAGGAAATGTAGGAAGCGACCCAGTTGAAATTCCTCTGTAGGGGCCTCTTTGGCCTCACACCACGCAACATATTTTCGCCAAATGCGGTGATAATGTTTTGCGGTTACATCCTTCCTGGCCTTTATCAGGGTAGGGATGACTTCTTCTGGAATGCCTTTTTCCTTCAGGATCCGGCGTTCAACCGCCATGCCGTCAAACGCAGCCGCGGTAAGTCTTGGAACAGACAAGGTCCCTGCTGGAGCAGGTCCTTTCTTAGAGGTAGAGGCCACGGGTCCTCCGTGAGCATCTCTTGAAGTTCCGGGTACCAAGTCCTTCTTGGCCAATCCGGAACCACGAGTATAGTTCTTACTCCTCTCCTTTTTATGATTCTCAGTACTTTTGGTATGAGAGGCAGAGGAGGGAACACATACACTGACTGGTACACCCATGGTGTTACCAGAGCGTCCACCGCTATTGCCTGAGGGTCCCTTGACCTGGCGTAATATCTGTCTAGTTTTTTGTTGAGACGGGACGCCATCATGTCCACCTTTGGTTTTTCCCAACGGTTTACCATCTCTTGGAAGACTTCTGGATGAAGTCCCCACTCCCCCGGGTGAAGGTCGTGTCTGCTGAGGAAGTCCGCTTCCCAGTTGTCCACTCCCGGAATGAACACTGCTGACAGTGCTATCACATGATTCTCCGCCCAGCGAAGAATCCTTGCAGCTTCTGCCATCGCCCTCCTGCTTCTCGTGCCGCCCTGTCTGTTTACGTGGGCGACTGACGTGATGTTGTCCGATTGGATCAATACCGCCTGACCCTGAAGCAGGGGTTTTGCTTGACTTAGGGCATTGTAAATGGCCCTTAGTTCCAGAATGTTTATATGAAGAGATGTTTCCATGCTTGACCACAAGCCCTGGAAATTTTTTCCCTGTGTGACTGCTCCCCAGCCTCTCAGGCTGGCATCTGTGGTCACCAGGATCCAATCCTGAATGCCGAATCTGCGGCCCTCTAGTAGATGAGCACTCTGCAGCCACCACAGAAGAGACACCCTTGTCCTTGGCGACAGGGTTATCCGCTGATGCATCTGAAGATGCGATCCGGACCATTTGTCCAGAAGATCCCACTGAAACGTTCTTGCATGGAATCTTCCGAATGGAATCGCTTCGTAAGAAGCCACCATTTTTCCCAGGACCCTCGTGCACTGATGCACTGACACCTGGCCTGGTTTTAGGAGATTCCTGACTAGCTCGGATAACTCCCTGGCCTTCTCCTCTGGGAGAAACACCTTTTTCTGGACTGTGTCCAGAATCATTCCTAGGAACAGGAGACGTGTCGTTGGAATCAGCTGCGATTTTGGAATATTTAGAATCCACCCGTGCTGACGTAACACTAACTGAGATAGTGCTACTCCGACTTCTAACTGTTCCCTGGACCTTGCCCTTATCAGGAGATCGTCCAAGTAAGGGATAATTAAAACGCCTTTTCTTCGAAGAAGAATCATCATTTCGGCCATTACCTTGGTAAAGACCCGAGGTGCCGTGGACAACCCAAACGGCAGCGTCTGAAACTGATAATGACAGTTTTGTACTACAAACCTGAGGTACCCTTGGTGAGAAGGGTAGATTGGGACGTGGAGATAAGCATCTTTGATGTCCAGAGACACCATATAGTCCCCTTCTTCCAGGTTTGCTATCACTGCTCTGAGTGACTCCATCTTGAATTTGAACCTCTTTATGTAAGTGTTCAAGGATTTTAGATTTAAAATTGGTCTCACCGAGCCGTCCGGCTTCGGTACCACAAACAGCGTGGAATAATACCCCTTTCCCTGTTGTAGGAGGGGTACCTTGATTATCACCTGCTGGGAATACAGCTTGTGAATGGCTTCCAAAACTGCCTCCCTGTCGGAGGGAGACTTTGGTAGAGCAGACTTCAGGAACCGGCGAGGGGGAGACGTCTCGAATTCCAGTTTGTACCCCTGTGATACTACCTGCAGAATCCAGGGGTCCACTTGCGAGTGAGCCCACTGCGCGTTGAAATTTTTGAGACGGGCCCCCACCGTGTCCGAGTCCGCATGTAAAGCCCCAGCGTCATGCTGAAGACTTGGCAGAAGCAGAGGAGGGCTTCTGCTCCTGGGAAGAGGCTGCCTGGTGCAGTCTTTTTCCTCTTCCTCTGCCCCGGGGCAGAAATGAGTGGCCTTTTGCCCGCTTGTACTTATGGGAACGAAAGGACTGAGTTTGAAAAGACGGTGTCTTTTTCTGCTGAGAGGTGACCTGGGGCAAAAAGGTGGACTTTCCGGCCGTTGCCGTGGCCACCAGGTCCGAAAGACCGGCCCCAAATAACTCCTCCCCTTTATACGGCAATACTTCCATATGTCGTTTGGAATCCGCATCCCCTGACCACTGTCGCGTCCATAACGCTCTTCTGGCGGAAATGGACATAGCACTCACTCTTGATGCCAGGGTGCAAATATCCCTCTGTGCATCACGCATATATAGTAATGCATCCTTCAAATGCTCTATAGTTAGTAATATACTGTCCCTATCCAGGGTATCAATATTTTCAGTCAGGGAATCCGACCACGCCACTCCAGCACTGCACATCCAGGCTGAGGCGATTGCTGGTCGCAGTATAACACCAGTATGTGTGTATATACCCTTCAGGATATTTTCCAGCCTTCTATCCGCTGGTTCTTTGAGGGCGGCCGTATCAGGAGACGGTAACGCTACTTGTTTAGATAAACGTGTGAGCGCTTTATCTACTCTAGGGGGTGTTTCCCAACGCGCCCTAACCTCTGGCGGGAAAGGGTATAGTGCCAATAATTTATTAGAAATTAGCACTTTATCGGGGGAAACCCACGCTTTATCACACACCTCGTTTAATTCATCTGACTCAGGAAAAGCTACTGGTAGTTTTTTCACTCGCCACATAATACCCTTCTTTGTGGTACTTGTAGTGTCAGAAATGTTCAATGCCTCCTTCATTGCCGTGATCATGTAACGTGTGGCCCTACTGGACATTACGTTTGTCTCCTCACCGTCGACACTGGACTCAGTATCCGTGTCTGGGTCTGTGTCGACCCACTGAGGTAACGGGCGTTTTATCGCCCCTGACGATGTCTGAGACGCCTGGACAGGCACTAATTGATTTGTCGGCTGTCTCATGTCGTCAACAGTTTTTTGTAAAGTGCTGACATTGTCACGTAGTTCTTTAAATACAACCATCCAGTCAGGTGTCGACTCCCTAGGGGGTGACATCACTAACACAGGCAATTGCTCTGCTTCCACATCATTTTCCTCCTCATACATGTCGACACAATCGTACCGACACCCAGCACACACACAGGGAATGCTCTGATAGAGGACAGGACCCCACTAGCCCTTTGGGGAGACAGAGGGAGAGTTTGCCAGCACACACCAGAGCGCTATATATATATATATATATATATATATATATATATATATATATATATATATATATATATATAGGGATAACCTTATATAAGTGTTACTCCCTTTTATAGCTGCTGTTATAATTTAGCTGCCAATAGTGCCCCCCCTCTCTCGTTTTTACCTTGATTCTGTAGGGACTGCAGGGGAGAGTCAGGGAGCCGTCCTTCCAGTGGAACTGTGAGGGAAAATGGCGCTTGTGTGCTGAGGAGATAGGCTCCGCCCCTTCACGACGGCCTTATCTCCCGCTTTTTTCTGGAAAACTGGCAGGGGTTAAATACATCCATATAGCCCAGGAGCTATATGTGATGTATTTCTTTTGCCATCCTAAGGTATTTCTGATTTTTATTGCGTCTCAGGGCGCTCCCCCCCAGCGCCCTGCACCCTCAGTGACCGGAGTGTGAAGTGTGCTGAGAGCAATGGCGCACAGCTGCAGTGCTGTGCGCTACCTTAGTTGAAGACAGGAACGTCTTCTGCCGCCGATTTCACCGGACCTCTTCGTTCTTCTGGCTCTGTAAGGGGGCCGGCGGCGCGGCTCCGGGACCCATCCAGGCTGAACCTGTGATCGTCCCTCTGGAGCTAATGTCCAGTAGCCTAAGAAACCCAATCCACTCTGCACGCAGGTGAGTTCGTTTCTTCTCCCCTTAGTCCCACGATGCAGTGAGCCTGTTGCCAGCAGGACTCACTGAAAATAAAAAACCTAAAATAAACTTTTACTCTAAGCAGCTCAGGAGAGCCACCTAGCATGCACCCTTCTCGTTCGGGCACAAAAATCTAACTGAGGCTTGGAGGAGGGTCATAGGGGGAGGAGCCAGTGCACACCAGCTAGTTCAAGCTTTTACTTTTGTGCCCAGTCTCCTGCGGAGCCGCTATTCCCCATGGTCCTTACGGAGTCCCAGCATCCACTTAGGACGTTAGAGAAATCAGCATTACCTTTTCGGTGCTACGTAGTAATGGTGAGACACCAGGACATGGGCTCCAAGAAGAGCCCATTCTGCCAAACAACAGTTTAGCTCCAGGTCGAGACTCGGCTGAGCTACTGCACCCACAAGCAAGAAATAATGGGAAGGGGACACAAAGGCTAGAATAAGCCCACTCCATCTAAACATGGCATTAGCCAACGGGGCTAGGCTCTAACAACTTATGATTTTTAGGGCACGGCAGTACCTATAGAAGCATATGGGGGGGTGAATTTCCAGGTGTATCGAGGGGGACCACAGCATCTCTCTCTGGAATCTGGTGCAGGACTGCCTTGTTAATTACCCCCAACACACAAAACTGAGCCTATTAACAGGCCCCTAGGTACCAGATTGCCGATTCCTGCAAATGTCAACGGCTGCATGCACACAGGTGAAGCCAAGGAATACATCTCTACATACACATGATAGAAACCTTAGACACATAAATGTGCTTTATGCCTCTAGCTAAAGAAATGAAAGAAGGGCTGAGGGGGCGAGGAAATCACGCACCATTGGTTTATCATAAAAAGGAAAGCCTTGTAATTGCCGTAACGCGTTGGTGGCTGAGCTAAGCTCCTTAAAGATGACAAAACCCTGTCCTCTCATCTTCATGGTCTTTAAAGCCACTATATCCATTACATGGCCAAACTGCGAGAATAGTGCGTACATCGATCGCTTCAGCTCTGTGAATAAACAAAATCATAATACATTAAAGGGAAATGAATATAAAACACATTACAATGTAACAAATTTGTCACAGCAGAGAATAGCTTCATCATAACAAGGTAAAACCAGCTACTTTTAACTAAATTGGCAGCAGCAACAAAAACCAAACTGTACTTTCACAATGGAGAACTACAGACCCACCTGATTTATACCCCCGTTAGTGTAGGGTGTGGTATCATAGGTAGACAGTGTCTAGTTAGGCAGTCAATAGATAAACACCACGTTAGACGGTCAAAAGGTCGACATGAAAAAATAAGAATTTACTTACCGATAATTCTATTTCTCGTAGTCCGTAGTGGATGCTGGGGACTCCGTCAGGACCATGGGGAATAGCGGGCTCCACAGGAGACAGGGCACATCTAAAAAGCTTTTTAGGTCACATGGTGTGTACTGGCTCCTCCCCCTATGACCCTCCTCCAAGCCTCAGTTAGGTACTGTGCCCGGACGAGCGTACACAATAAGGAAGGATCTTGAATCCCGGGTAAGACTCATACCAGCCACACCAATCACACCGTACAACTTGTGATCTGAACCCAGTTAACAGTATGATAACAAAACGAAGTAGCCTCTGAAAAAATGGCTCACAACAATAGTAATAACCCGATTTTTGTAACAATAACTATGTACAAGCATTGCAGACAATCCGCACTTGGGATGGGCGCCCAGCATCCACTACGGACTACGAGAAATAGAATTATCGGTAAGTAAATTCTTATTTTCTCTAACGTCCTAGTGGATGCTGGGGACTCCGTCAGGACCATGGGGATTATACCAAAGCTCCCAAACGGGCGGGAGAGTGCGGATGACTCTGCAGCACCGAATGAGAGAACTCCAGGTCCTCTTTAGCCAGAGTATCAAATTTGTAAAATTTTACAAACGTGTTCTCCCCTGACCACGTAGCTGCTCGGCAAAGTTATAATGCCGAGACTCCTCGGGCAGCCGCCCAGGATGAGGCCACCTTCCTTGTGGAATGGGCATCTACATATTTCGGCTGTGGCAGGCCTGCCACAGAATGTGCAAGCTGAATTGTACTACAAATCTAGCGTGCAATAGACTGCTTAGAAGCAGGAGCACCCAGCTTGTTGGGTGCATACAATATAAACAGCAAGTCAGACTTTCTGACTCCAGCCGTCCTAACTATATTATATTATATTATATCATATATATATATATATATATATATATATATATATATATATATATATATATATATATATATATATATTTTTTTTTTTTTTTTTTTTTTTTTTTAGGGCCCTGACAACGTCTAGTAACTTGGAGTCCTCCAAGTCCCCAGTAGCCGCAGGCACCACAATAGGTTGTTTCAGGTGACAACGCTGACACCCCTTTAGGAAGAAACTGGAGACGAGTCCCAGTTCTGCCCTGTTCAAATGGAAAATTCTAATATGGGCTTTTGTAAAACAAAACCGCCCATTCTTTTTGACAATCGCCTGGCCGAGGCCAGGACTAACAACATGGTCACTTTCCATGTGAGATATTGGTCAACAGCATGGTCACTTTCCATGTGAGATATTTCAAATCCACAGATTTGAGCGGTTCAAACCAATATGATTTTAAGGAATCCCAACACTATGTTGAGATCTCACGGTGCCCCTAGAGGCACAAAAGAACTGTATATGGAATACACCCTTTACAATCTGGACTTCAGGAACTGAAGTCAATTTTTTCTGGAAGAAAATCTACAGGGCCGAAATTTAAATCTTAATGAACCCCAATTTGAGACTCAAAACACTCCTGTTTTCAGGAAGTGCAGAATCGACCTAGTTGAATTTCCTTCGTGGAGCCTTCCTGGCCTTACCCACGCAACATATTTTCACCACATGTGGTGATGACGTTGTGCGGTCACCTCCTTCCTGGCTTTGACCAAGGTAGGTATGACCTCTTATGGAATGCCTTTTTCCCTTCAGAATCCGGTATTCAACCGCCATGCCGTCAAACGCAGCCGCGGTAATTCTTGGAAAAGACATGGTACTTGCTGAAGCAAGTCCCTTCTTAGCTCCCCAGGCCCTTAGTCCTCTGTGAGCATCTCTTGAAGCTCCGGGTACCAAGTCCCTCTTGGCCCATCCGGAGCCACTAGTATAGTTCATACTCCTCTATGTCTTATAATTCTCAATACCTTGGTTATGAGAAACAGAGGAGGGAACCCATACACTGACTGGTACACCCACGGTGTTACCAGAACATCCACAGCTATCGCCTGAAGGTCTCATGACCTGGCGGAATACCTGTCCCGTTTTTCGGGCGGGACGCTATCATGTCCACCTTTGGTCTTTGCCAACGGTCCACAATCATGCTGAAAAACTTCCCTATGAAGTTTCCACTCTCCCGGGTGGAGGTCATGCCTGCTGAGGAAGTCTGCTTCCCAGTCGTCCACTCCCGGAAAGAACACTGCTGACAGTGCTATCACATGATTTTCCGCCTAGCGAAAAATCCTTGCAGTTTTGTCACTGCCCTCCTGCTTCTTGTGCCGCCCTTTCTGTTTACGTGGGCGACTGCCGTGATGTTATCCCACTGGATCAATACCGGCTGACCTTGAAGCAGAGGTCTTGCTAAGTTTAGAGCCTTATAAATTTGCTCTAAGCTTATTTATGCAGAGAGAATTCTCCAGACTTAATCACACTTCCCTGGAAATTTTTTCCCTGTGTGACTGTTCTCCAGCCTCTCAGGCTGGCCTCCGTGGTCACCGGCATCCAATCCTGAATGCCAAATCTGCGGCCCTCTAGAAGATGAGCACTCTGTAATCACCACAGGAGAGACACCCTTGTCCTTGGATATAGGGTTATCCGCTGATGCATCTGAGGATGCGATCCGGACCATTTGTCCAGCAGATCCCACCGAAGAGTTCTTGCGGGAAATCTGCCGAATGGAATTGCTTCGTAATAAGCCACCATTTTTACCAGGACTCTTGTGCAATGATGCACTGACACTTTTCCTGGTTTTAGGAGGATCCCGATTAGCTCGGAGAACTCCCTGGCTTTCTCCACTGGGAGAAACACGTTTTTCTGGACTGTGTCCAGAATCATCCCTATGAACAGTAGACGTGTCATCGGAAAAAGCTGCGATTTTGGAATATTTAGAATCCACTCGTGCTGACGTAGAACTACTTAAGATAGTGCTACTCCGACCTCCAACTGTTCTCTGGACCTTGCCCTTATCAGGAAAGCGTCCATGTTTCCTTTTAAGAAAAATCATCATTCCGGCCATTACCTTGGTAAAGACCCGGGGCGCCGTGGACAACCCAAACGGCAGCGTCTGAACTGATAGTGACAGTTCTGTACCAGGAACCTGAAGTACCCTTGGTGAGAAGGGCAAATTTGGACCTGTAGGTAAGCGTCCCTGATATCCAGTGACACCATATCGTCCCCTTCTTCCTGGTTCGCTATCACTGCTCTGAGTGACTCCATCTTGATTTGAACGCTTGTATGTAAGTGTTCAAATATTTCAGATCTCACCGAGCCGGTTGGCTTCAGTACCACAATATAGTGTGGGATACTACCCCCTTCCATGTTGTAAGAGGGGTACTTTGATTATCACCTGCTGGGAATACAGCCTGTGAATTGTGTGAGGGGGAGATGTCTCGAATTTCCAATGTACACCTGGGATACTACATGTAGGATCCCGGAGTTCCCTTGCGAGTGAGCCCCCTGCGTACTGAAACTCTTGAGATGACCCCCTACCGCACCTGAGCCCGCTTGTACGGCCCCAGCGTTATGCTGCGGACTTGGCAGAAGCTGTGAGGGGCTTCTGTTCCTGGGAATGGGCTGCTTGCTGCAGTCTTCTTCCCTTTCCTCTACCCCTGGGCAGATATGACTGGCCTTTGCCCGCCTGCCCCTATGGGGACGAAAGGACTGAGACTGAAAAGACTGTGTCCTTTTTTGCCGATATGTGATTCGGGGTAACAAAAAGTGGATTTTTCAGCTGTTGCCATGGCCACCAGGTCCGATGGACCGCCCCTTTATACGGCAATACTTCCACATGCCGTCTGGAATCTGCCTCACCTGACCACTGTCGTGTCTTCGTCTGGCAGATATGTAAATCACATTTACTCTTGATGCCAGAATGCAAATATCCCTCTGCGCATCACGCATATATAGAAATGCATCCTTAAAATGCTCTATAGTCAATAAAATCTTGTCCCTGTCAAGGGTATCAAAATTTTCAGTCAGGAAATCCGACCAAGCCCCCTCAGCGCTGCACATCCAGGCTGAGGCGATTGCTGGTCGTAGTATAACACCAGTATGTGTGTATATACTGTCATGATATTTTTCAGCTTCCTATCAGCTGGCTTCTTGAGGGCGGCCGTATCTAGAGACGGTAACGCCATGTTTTTATAAGCGTGTGAGCGCCTTATCCACCCTAAGGTGTGTTTCCCAACTCGCCCTTACTTCTGGCGGGAAAGGGTATACCGCCCATAACTTTCTATCGGAGGAACCCCACGTATCATCACACACTTCATTTAATTTATCTGATTCAGGCAAAACTACAAGTAGTTTATTCACACCCTACAAAATACCCTTATTTGTGGTACTTGTAGTATCAGAAATATGTAACAGCTCCTTCATTGCCCTTAACATGTAACTCGTGGCCCTAAAGGAAAATTACGTATGTTTCTTCACCGTCGACACTGGGGTCAGTGTCCATGTCTGTGTCTGTCGACCGACTGAGGTAAATGGGCGTTTTTACAAGCCCCTGACGGTGTCTGAGACGCCTGGACCGGTACTAATTTGTCCGCCGGCCATCTCATGTCGTCAACCGTCTTGCAGCGTGTTGACATTATCACGTAATTCCATAAGTAGACCATCCATTCCGGTGTCGACTCCCTAGAGAGTGACATCAACATTACAGGCAATTTGCTCCGCCTCCTCACCAACATTTTCCTCACACATGTCGACACACACGTACCGACATACAGCACACACACAGGGAATGCTCTGATAGAGGACAGGACCCACTAGCCCTTTGGGGAGACAGAGGGAGAGTTTGCCAGCACACACCAAAAGCGCTATAATGTATATAACAACCCTAGAGGTGTTGTTTCTATATATGCGCTCTTAATATATCATTATATCGCCAATTTATGCCCCCCTTCTCTTTTAACCCTGTTTCTGTAGTGCAGTGCAGGGGAGAGTGGGAGCCTTCCTCACCAGCGGAGCTGATCAGGAAAATGGCGCTGAGTGCTGAGGAGAATAAGCTCCGCCCCCTTTTCGGCGGGCTTTTCCTCCCGGTTTTTTAATAACTGGCCTGGGTTAAAATACATACATATAGCCTTAATGGCTATATGTGATGTATTTATTTGCCAAATAGGTATTTATATTGCTGCCCAGGGCGCCCCCAGCAGCGCCCTGCACCCTCCGTGACCGTGTCAGTGAGCCGTGTGACAACAATGGCGCACAGCTGCAGTGCTGTGCGCTACCTCTCTGAAGACTGTGAAGTCTTCTGCCGCCTGTTTCCGGACCTCCGTTCCGCCGTCTTTCTTCAGCGTCTGTAAGGGGGATCGGCGGCGCGGCTCCGGGACGAACCCCAGGCTGACCTGTGTTCCGACTCCCTCTGGAGCTCAGTGTCCAGTAGCCTAAGACTTCAATCCTCCTGCACGCAGGTGAGTTGCCAGTCTCTCCCCTAAGTCCCTCGTTGCAGTGATCCTGTCGCCAGCAGGAATCACTGATTAGAAACCTAAAAAAAAAACTTTACTAAATAGCTCCTTAAGAGAGCCATCCAGTTTGCACCCTTCTCGGACGGGCACAAAAACCTAACTGAGGCTTGGAGGAGGGTCATAGGGGGAGGAGCCAGTACACACCATGTGACCTAAAAAGCTTTTTAGATGTGCCCTGTCTCCTGTGGAGCCCGCTATTCCCCATGGTCCTGACGGAGTCCCCAGCATCCACTAGGACGTTAGAGAAAGAAGACAGTACAAAAGGTCACCAGGATCAAAAGGTGGGCGTGAAAATGGTTGACATAAAAAAAGGTAGACGCAATTTGACATTTTTGGGTTGTGTGGATAGTTTGGTAATCTGGGACACCTAATTGTAGAAAGGCATCCGCTCACCATGCTTAAGGCTTAGTGGCTCGCCACAAGATTTAGAACCAACACTATGCCGACATGGATAGAGAAGATAACTAAAAAAAAAAAAGTAAACAAATTACAAAAAAAAGGTCTAATTTTTTTATGTCGACCATTTAACCGTGTCGACCTAATGTCTAAATAACACGTGGTGTCTATCTATTGACTGTAACTAAACACTGTATGTTATCCAGATACAGTTAGTGTATCCTAGAACTTTCGTCCTTTTCCTGAGGGACTGGACTGAGACATCCACAAACAAAGAAGGTCTAGCAGAGAAATTCTTTGGCACTTGTCTACCTTACATACTTTAGCTCAGATGGTAAAATACTCTTATGGAGGTGCTTTCAGCTCACAACATGGTACAATTTACAGGTTTTAGATCATGGGGTGAGGAGGGAGTATCTGGGACGTTTTAGGACATAACCTGGTCTGTGGATGATGTTATCTAGCTGGCTATCACTGCCTTAATTTCTACTTTCTCTTTAGTAGACCATTACATCTGGTGAGAGTCCAATACAACCCTGTTTTGTATGTTTTTATCTGCACTCATTTGGATTAAATATAGTGTCACACTATTTGGAGCTCTCTCCATTTGTTTCACATGTATATACTAGAGGATGAGCAATTTGGAAGTGGAGTTGAGGTCAGTATCATCCAATTCTGATTTGGACATGTCACTCTCCCCCTTATGCGCACCCCGAGTTTTTCACTATTGAGATTGTCTGTTGCACAGCGGTACTACTCTATGAGGTTTGTTTTGTCTTTTGAGATATTTAATAGCATCCAGAGGCAATACAGTTACTGGACGCAAGGGAAAAAAAATTATTACTAAGGAGTCTTTGCTGTAGGACACTATACTACCTTAGAGCTGGCAGACCAATTTGGTGATATTTTCTGATTGTCTGTTTGGGAGTGTGGGGTGACACTGCTACACCTAGGGGGCCATATTTAGCTGCTTTCCAATGCACAATAGTCTGATCCACAATTTCCATATGTCTGTTCTGCACAATTGGTTACATTAAAAAGTCATAAGATGCTAAAGAGCGAGGACTTCCGGTTCCCGTGCCCATGTGAGGAGAAGCTGATTGCTGCAGCTCTCCTGCACCCTCGGTAACCGGAGCACACAGCGCCTCCCGCTCGCGGCTTTTCTCCGCACCTGGCGCACACTACCTGTGGGAAAGTGCTGGGGATTGGATGGAAAGGTTTCTGTCCTCCCCCATTCCCCCTAAAGCCCAGAGATCGAGGTCTGAAAAACGGCGGGGGGAATCCAAGATGGCCGCCGCACCTAGCTCACAAACGAGTCTGCAGGCTGCTGGCAGCATTAAACAGGCTTCTGCAAAACACATTTCTCCCTCAGGTGAGACTGACTGTTCCCCTGCCTCTCCAGTGACTTACGCTGATGTAGTGAGAGCTGTTAGGGATGCCATGGAGCCTATCATGGATGCACATGCTGCTAAAATGCAGCAGGCAGTAAAAGATCTAAAATCCCAAATCAAGCAGTTATCTAAGACTGTTCTTACAAATGAACAAAGGCTGGGGGAGACTTTTCAGGATGTTGGGTATCTTAAGCACAGATATGATGAGCTCCAGAAATCTCACTTCCAGCTGCTGAACAAGGTTGACGATCTTGAAAATAGAACGAGGACATCGAATCTTCGGGTGCTGGGGCTCCCTGAGTCACTGAAAGGTCCTGATTTGACTTTTTTTTACAAACGTCCCTCCTTGATTTGTTGCATATCCAAGATGAATGCTCTGGCTTAGTTATCGAGAGAGCCCACAGACTGGGTCCCCCACGTTCTTCACCTAATAGCAGACCACGTGTGGTTATATTTAAATGTCTGAACTTTCTCCATAAGGAGGCAATATGGACGGCATCCAGGAGGCATAGGAATTTACAATGGGAGGGAGCTCGTTTGGCCATTTTCCAGGACTACTCCGCGGAGGTATCCCGGGCACGTCGGGAATTTACCCCCCTTTGCTCCCGTTTGGTAAAGGCGGATAAAAAATTTGCTCTGCTCTTCCCTGCAAGACTACGCCTGTTTGATGGAAATTCTTTCCAGGACTTTACAAATCTTTTAGATGCAGAGGCTTATGTTTCTGAGGCATCCAAGGCAGATGACGACTCCTCTCAGGCGGATGACACCCTGGATCGAGATGGCCGAGTATTGCTCCTGGACTTCTCTGTTTCGGGTTATGTCTGCCAATTTAATTATTGCTGTAGAATCTGCTGCAGGTGTTTTTTTCCCCAAAAGAGACTTTGGTCTTATACAGCGGGCTGAACCTTTTTGCCTTGTTTTATGTTTTAGATTTTTCTTATTCATCTGTTGTCTTTTTGTGGCTATGTAATCTTTCTAGAATGGTTATATATGCTTAGCGGAGATATCTCCCCCTTCTTCTTATGTGACAGGCTGCGTTTTTCTTTTTCTGTAACATGCTCTGTGTGCTCTGATATTTTCTTGTTATTTTTCCTATGTATATTTTCATATAATATGTTGCCGAGGGTGGGTAAGGGCGCCCCCTCCCTCATTTTTTCCTCAGGTTTTCATAATTCTGGCTGGCTCATTGGCGGTCTATGACGGCCTCTGTGCTTGCTTGAACCGGTTGTTCTCGTTTTCTTAAGTTATGATTGTCCTTAGCAGGACTTTCTTTCACAGTGTTAATGTTATATTTTGTGTGTTTTCTATGTTTCTGTCCCTCTTTTCTTCTCCCCCTCCCCTTCTCCTCCTTATGTGTCCACCCCGGTATGATTTGTATCCGTTTTTCGGCGGCTGCAGATATCATGATTGCGGCTGTAGATATCATGATTACTGCGCAGGTTTTCAGGTTTTCCCAGTTCATTTGATGCATGGCTAGTTTGAGTGTCGGCACGTGGAATGTGGGAGGGATCAACTCCCCAGCTAAACGCAGAAAGATTTTGCTCTATCTTCGGAAGGTGGGGATGGATGTTGTTTTCATTCAGGAATCTCACCTTATGCCAAATGAGGTGGTAAAACTGAACACTATGGGTTGGTCTGTGGTAGCCTCTTCCTCCTTCTCTTCTAAGGCTAGGGGAGTGATTATTTTAGCACGGCACACGGTCCCTATCTCCGTCCATGCGATTTTAGATGACACTCAGGGTCGGTATGTACTGGCAGATGTCACATTGTATGCATCCAGGTTCCTACTTTGTAATATTTATGCTCCCAATCAGTACTCTAAGCAATTTTATACGAACATGGTCACTAAGCTACTCTGAAATTCCTATAATCTTGGGTGGAGATTTTAATTTATATTTTCTCCAACCTTGGATAAATCCCCTCCCCCTCCCCCCTCGTTACCACGTATTGGTATCCCCTATATTTGCTCGCAGTTGTCCTTAGTGGATGTGTGGCGCGCATGCTACCCATTAGAAAGGGAATTTACATGCCTCTCAGCTGCGCACCACACGTTCTCGAGGATTGATTATCTGCTGTTATCTGACTCCTTTTTCTCAAAAGTGGCTGACTCTAAAATTGAGGCTATCTGTATTTCGGACCATGCTTTATGCTGGATGAAATTGATGCTCCTCTCAGAAAAATCCCCTTTTCGCTCCTGGCACTTCCCCTCTCATTTAAGTGGCTCTCTGAAATTCCGCTCCTCATTAGATGCAGCGTGGCTGGATTATCATACGCATAATGGAAACGCTGAGCGAGGATCCTGCTCTTTTCTGGCAGGCGTCAAAATCAGTTATTCGGGGGCACATTATGTCCTATAGTAAAAAAAGGGATTTAGATTTAAACTCACAATATTTGGAAGCCCAGGCGGCTCTTACTCACTCTTTTCAGGAATTTAAATCCTCCCCCCTCCCCTTCTACTAGGGAACGGTACCTTACACAAAAAACACTGTTTGATACCCTCCTTTCTCAAATGGAAGCTAAATATTCATTTTCAAGAGGCTGTGGCATTTACAGATATGGCAATAAGTCTGGCAAACTGTTATCCCGTTTGTTAAAAGGCAGACACCCTAAAGTGGTCATTCACTCTCTGCTCATCCAAGGTGGGGACAGAGTACGGACCTCGGCCGAGATTGCTGAGGTGCTACAGTCTTTTTATACCACTCTTTATGCACGTCCTGTTATTAACCAGACCCACAAGTCTAGCTTTTGGTCTTCTACTGATCTGCCTCAAATGTCAGAGTCGCACTGTACCTCTCTTCTTGCACCTATCACCACTGAGGAAGTTTCTTTAGCAATAGCTGGACTGAAGACTGGGAAGACTCCAGGCCCTGACTGTTTTGCCAATGACTACTATAAAATTCTATCTACTAGACTGTGCGAACCTCTTTCTGTCTTATTTAATTCTTTTATGCAGGGTGCTTCCTTGCCCCAATATTTTAATTCCGCAGTCATAAAGGTTATCCCGAAACCTGGTCGGGATCCTGAGTCTCCCAGTTCTTATCGTCCGATCTCCCTTCTAAACACGGATTATAAATTGTTCACTAAAATCCTCTCGAATAGACTCAAATTCATAGTCCCTGATATAGTTCATACAGACCAGACTGGATTTGTCTGGGGTCGGCAATCAGTGAGCAATATCCGTAAGGTCTTGACTGTTATGCAGGCCTTTCAGCTTTCCAAACCCACTGACACTAATGTATTATTGTCACTTGATGCCGAAAAGGCGTTCGACATGGTACCATCTGAATGAAACGCTCCACCGCTTTGGTGCACCTGAGGACTTTGTCTCTCTTATTTCCCGATTATATGAATCTCCCTCCACTCCAGTTTTGGGGAATGGTATCCTCTCATCCCCTTTTCTTATCCAGAGTGGCACACGTCAGGGCTGCCCCTTGTCACCTTTATTATTTGCCTTAGCTTTAGAACCCCTAGCTGTTTCCCTGAGAAATTCTCCCAGATTTACAGGCATAAAAATAATGGACACAATGGTAAAATTATCACTGTATGCTGACGACATGCTTCTATTTATTTCTCATCCTGATACGTCCATCCCTGCGATTGTCTCCCCGATTGAACAATTTGGTTCCTTTGCGGGATACAAAATTAATATATCTAAATCCGAGCTTCTCCTCCTTTCAGGAGACTCTTCCCTCTTTCCATTACACCCGGTCCTGTCCCGATTCCCAGTGGCTCGAGATAGTCTTAGATATTTAGGGGTTCAGATCCCTACTTCCCTCCCGGATCTATATGCGGTTAATTTTGGTCCTATTTTGTCCAAGGTGTCTAAAATCCTTACAGACTGGGCGTCTCTGCCCTTGTCTCTTATGGGTCGAGCAGAAGTTATTAAATCTGTTGTTTTTCCCAAGATTGCTTATTTTCTTCTTATGCTCCCTATTGACCTTGTTGAGAAAGATGTCCTTTTTCTTAAACAGTGTTTCACTAGATTTCTATGGGCAGGTAAACGACCAAGAGTCCCCTACGCTAGGTTACAGCTATTACGTGAAGAGGGAGGTATGGGAATCCCGGATCCTGTTCTATTTAGTAGAGCAGCGATGTACCGGTATATCACAGACTGGCTTTGGGGCAGATCAGTATATACGAACTTGCCACTTGAACTGGCCGTATTCCATCCTTTCTCACCTGCTGCACTCTTACACACCCCAAACTCCCGTCTCCCATCCGAGATAAAACATAATATTTTATTTTGGTATACATATCGAGCATGGCAGGCCACTCGCACTAAAGCCCAGAGAAAACCTGACACCTCTTCACACTACGTTTTGGGGTAACCCATGTTTCCTTCCTGGCCTTGATAACGCACATTTTTTGAGTTGGAGAGAAAAGGGTATCGCAGCTATTAGAGACATATATGACCCAGGAGGCAACGCAGTGCTTTCTTTCTCTGATATCCAGATAAAATTTGGTATTTCCCACCGGGAATTTTTTATGTACCTGCAGGCTAGACACTTTGCTCAATCCCAGTCTCACCCAATGATTTCTGAGGCTATCACAGACCCGCTGCGCACCTTAATGGTGCTTACTAAAGATTGTCCTTACCATCTTAGTTACTTCAGAAACACCTTTAGGGTCTCATATAGAGACCGGCTCTGGGACTCCGCGTTGTCTTCATGGTCCAGAGATATCCCCAATATGGGATCGTGCGCTGAATTGTTAGATAACATTTTACCCACTTTTAGGTTCTTATACTCTGCCTCTTTGCAAGAGGTTCACTTGAAGACGCTCCAAAGGGCATATATAGCGCCTAATCAGAGGACACACATGGTCCCAGATGACACTGGCTGTTGCATCAAATGTACTGCGCAAAGTGCCACCTTGTACCACAATATGTGGTCTTGCCGGAAAATATCTAAGTTTTGGTACAAGGTGGTCGCTTATCTCAACACAGTATTTAACTTACGGTTAATAAAACGCCCGAGGGCTTGTTTGCTACTTGATTTTAGGGAGTGGTCTCTTGGGCCTGAAGATAGAGATATTGTTCCGGTACTCTCTGTTATCCTGACAATTGCCAAGAAACAAATTCTTAATAATTGGATCAAACCGTCTACCCCTTCTTTGATGGCTGTGAAACACATGACCCTCCGGATTATTTATTTTGAGAGGCGTGCTACTCTTCCCGATATTGAATTGGGGGTCAGGCGGTTTGCCAAGAAGTGGGAGAGGTATATTGATACTCTAGACCCGGATGTACAGTCGTTCATCTATAAACTTTTTGAGACCACAACGTGGTATCTATATAGACAAATCGATAGGGCCTCTTGACAACTTAAGCCCATGTACTGTTCCTTTGGGACCCCCTGCTGTTTTCTTAGGAAATGAAATTATATTAATTTAATACCCCATGCTGTATGTTTAGTCTGATGCCATATGGGTACTGAACCTTCTCTTTGGTTAGAATGGCTAACCATGCCTGAATTATTTATTTAATATTTTTACTTAGGACCTCTTTGGCCGCTACTCATTCATGATATGATTATACTTGTATTGTTTTCCCCACATGTGTCCCCCCCCCCCCCCCCCTGTCTGTCTTCTTTATTGACCTCTAGGGTATACGGATGTCCTGTGAATCCTCAGGTAGAATTGTATGCTTAGCCTTAGGTATATGGTGATTTCTTATGCTAAGACGCACGTCGGTAATGTCTTCATCATTTCCTAGACCTCATGTAGGTTAAGATTGTTTATCCTTTACCTCTTACTCAAGCCTACAAGTACCGACTATGTATCTGTGGTTTCACTGATGTGGCTTAAAAGCACCTTACGATGGATTATTGTAACTATACCGGTTTCTCTCTGGTTTTTGGTATGTCTGTATCATGAAGGTCTTCCCTGTTCTTGTATTTCTATAAAAAATCTAATAAAAATTGTTGAATTAAAAAAAAGATGCTAAAGAGCACAGCGACACCTTAAAATCTACCATAACAATACTATTCCTCAAGGTGTCTATGGAATAAATGAAGGGCTTGCAAGTAAGCTATTAACAAACAGCTTTACAAATGTGTGATGGTCCCTTACAGTCTATCTCCACCCAGATCAGCCATAACATTAAAAGTGTTCTCCCAACGTCCTGTTTGATGGGTGCTGATCGGTTCAGGCTGACCAAGATGAAAACGATGCTGAGGTAGATGCGAACAAAGACAGGTGTTTTTTTGTTTTTTTTAAAGCAGCCCATGATGTATTAAATGCAAAATGGCACTAACTGGGTGGAGATACACTTTAATATTAGGGTTAACCTGATTCAGTTACTATTGGATACAGCTACTTGTGTTTTCTTTATTCAAACATAACCCAGTGGTCGAAGTGAGAATTACCAGTGGTTGATAAGGGATAAGGGGGCAGATGTATTAACCTGGAGAAGGCATAAGGAAGTGATAAACCAGTGATAAGTGCAAGGTGATCATTTACATATTGGAGCTGATTGGCTAGTGCATTTAACAGTTAGCAGCTGATTGGCTGGTGCATTTATCATTTTATATCATGAGAGCCCAATCTCAAAATAAAATAAATTTAGGTGTGAAATACAACCTTCTCATACAGTTCTAGTCTGTGGAGTAGTAAGGCAGAAATTTCCTTGGTTATAGGGCATGGTACTAGTTAAAGAACAGACAGGCATCTCCAGTAAATGTATTACTGCAGAAGTCATAGCCACTTGAAGTGGGAAAAGTCAGTACTTTCTCAAAATGAATGAAATTGGTTAATCTGCTAATTCCGTCAGAGAAGGATTCTTCGAACGAGGTAAAACACAAGAGGTGTAACTACAAATACCAGCACTTCCTGTCAGTCCCTGCACTTCCATAAATCCTCAATGAGCTACAGGCTGTCTAACCTAGGTATACATACAACATACATCCAGAATATTTGATTCTAATAAAATAATGACTGGGTAGGTCAAGGCTCTGAAATCAAACAACATATAACAAGCCTTTACTGTGTTCCTATGAATCTCAATATGCTGCACTTGTGACCAGCACTTTCAGAGAGCACAGTGAAACATCTAATTGGAACATGTAAATGAGTGAGGTGACACCGCAGTGCAGGAGAGGTACCCACAGATGGCCAGGGAAACAAGGAAAATTCTCCCATTATAATCCGTTATAGCAATTACTCCATTTCTGACCATGGGCACAATTCAATTCTTAAGAGTTGAATAGCGCCAGGAGTTAGCTCCCGGTGCTATTCAATACAGCGCCCTGTGACACCCGACGACGGGATTTCTGCTCGTACACCCGGAGGGGTGCGGGCAGAAATCCGACAAAAGTGTCGGCGCGATGTTGATTTCTGCCGATAGCGCAGCAGAAACAGCATCGCGCCAAGCACTTAAGTTGGAGAATGCCAGTTCTCCCGACAAAACACCCTGTTTAGTCCAAAAGAATGGGCATTCTCTGACTTACCACTGCACTGTATTGAAGAGCCCCGGGAGCTATTCAACTCTCTTAGAATTGAATCGTGCCCCATGTGCACACATTGACCGTCACCTTAGGCAATGCATTTCTTTGTAAACCAGTGCACTTATGAAATGTATGTACAATATTAAAACTGGGGCAAAATAAAAAGATGGTATTGCCTATAGTAACCAGATGTTTCCTTTTTTCTAATAGCATTAAATGAAAATATAAAAAAAAAAATTAATCTGATTGTTTCCTATCAGAAATACCCAAATCGGTTTGCTCCAGTTTTCAGACATGTGCCCCTTATATAACTGCCAGCCAAATAGAAGCACACACATTTCTGCAGAACACTTACTATGGTTGTTGCAAATCTTTTCACAATGATTTATCAGTAACACAACACTCTGTTCCATGCTCCAAGCAGGCGGACGTTCCTCAAGGTCCCCCAAAAACCAAAACTGTAAATTATGCTAAAATTAAGAGTATTACATACTGGAGGCATGTTCTTCCGTAGCGGTGGGTTTACCGACACATCTAGCAGTTCACCACTGCCCTCCAGTACGCTATTCCTACTTGCCTGTTTCAGGCAGTCACTCCTACTGACCATGCCGCTGAATGCATGAAAGAATTACAGTAGAGCAGATGTAGATGGGTCTACTACGATATCCCGGCGCCCAGCATACCGGCGCAGGAATCCCGACCGACGGAATGCTGACACCGGGGCGAGTGCCATAGAGCCCCTTGCGGGCTCGCTATTTATTCTCCCTCCAGGGGTATCGTGGACACCCCAAGAGGGAGACTAGTTGTCTGTATCCCAGTTCCGGTATGCTTTGCAACTGGGATCCCGACAGCAAACATATCTAAAGCTTCCCGATGTCACTGCTCTGCTTCTACAAGCCAGAGGATGAGAACTAACCACTAGAACCATAAGCACACGTGTCAGTAACATTGATGTATGACGTGAACGGTGGAGGTCTAAGAAGGGCGACCTCTACCACAGTGATATTATTAGGAAGTGAGGGAAAATATTAAAATTCATATGCAAAGTAGAAAAAAGCTTCATGTTTTCAGTAAACGTCGCTTGAGAGTTTCTTACCATCTTTTTTTATTTTGTCATTCAAGTTGTTAATGTAAACCGTGTGATTTGGCCGGATATCCATTTTGCTGCCGTTTAGTAAACCTGTAATTATAAATAATATACAGAACATTATTAGTGCAGCATTAAAAGAAAAGCAACTATGCAAACAGTATTGTGGGCAGCAGTGTTGCTGCACTGAGGTCTTGGTCTTGAATGCCACCAAAGCCCTACAATGTGTGCAGTTTACATGCTCTCTCAATGGGGGCGATTCACTTCTATTAGCCTGTCCCTTCCTTCCCAATAAACAAACACTTCAGACAAGGCGAAATTCAATTACTGTTTCAGGCGCCCATTAATTTTTCTCGCTGGTCGCGTCCAAACAGACCAGATTAGCTGCGTATAGTGCCTAAACCCGTCTAAACTACTGACTGCATCAAAGTGCAAAAATAAAACCCTGACTTTTCGTACATTTCTGCTGGTTGCCTCAGGAGGGAGCGAGCAGAAATAACGAGCACTGTTGATATTTACGCCCGAACTGATTAACAATTGAATTCTCCCCATAGACTCCACTGTGGCAGGTTTCAGAATTACAGACATATTCTGAGTAAACAGCTGCATAATAGTGTATGGGGATGCCCAGCTGCACACATATCGGCCATTTACGGTAGTGCCAACATCGCAAGTTTCCCCCCTCTATGGGGTGCGAGAGACAACTTGCAATGCAGACAGGCAGAAAGTGGCGTTCCAGCATATCATGCAACATTCGCCTAGTAGAATTTAATTCCCCACATGTGTGCGCTACATAAATAACGGTTAATAAATAAATCATAGCTGGTTATTTCTATTGTACTGGATATCCTTTGAGCTTTGGATATACTGCAGAATAAGCGCAGGTGTATGAAAAGAGATCAGTCATCATGGATATACAAATAAACTATATATAAACTTGTCTTTATATATAATAAGTAAAATAATAGCTGGGATATTGATCTTCTGTGGAGTGGAGAGATGAGCACTAGCGTGGGGTGGGGGCGCATCTCTAGTGATCAAGTGTAAGCGCCATCTGTAGCCGGGGAGGGCCAGTGTACTGCAGCCCCAGGAGACATCACACGTCTGTACTATACCTACCTCCTCCTCCCCGGAAGTCCTGCGTACTGTACTGCCGCTCACCGTGCGCAGCGGGCTGACCACACCGGCCGCCTGGAGCACTCACCAGAAATAAATCAGTGTAGTCAAATAAAAATACAACGTAACTGCTTGTACTTACCGGGCACACACGCTGCCTGTCGCTTTACGGCAAACGCGATGACGTCTACAGCAGCGACCCCGTCGCCTAAGGGCGGCATGCCTTACGTAAAATGGACAAGTGGTTGGGCTGACATCTTTGTTTAGGGCAAGCCAGGAGGTGGGTCCTATGTGTTGATGTCTGCAGAGCTGCATTGCTTGCTTTGTAATAGCAGTGTGAGGCTATGGTCCTGCAGTGTGCTGAATAATCATATACGGAGGCAGATGTACTTGAGATTACACTGAAAGATATGAAGATCTTGTTCATTAATGAACGAGATATCGTTCATATCTTTTTAATGGGCCCTACACACTTGGCGATAATACTCAGAACGAGATATCGTTCATATCTTTCAGTGTGGAGGCACCAGCGATGAACGATGCGCGGCCTCGCGCTCGTTCATCGCCGGTGCCCCATCGCTTGTGCATGCAGGCCAATATGGACAATCTCGTCCATATTTGCCTGCACTGCTATGGAGCCGGGTGGCGGGGGAGTGAAGAAACTTCACTCCCCCCTTCACTGCCCCCCCCGCCGCCGCCGGGTCAGCCGTATCCGCCATCGGCCAGCTCGGCAGCGGATCGCGCAATGTGTAGGGCCCATTAGGGGGTACTCATGGAGCGATAATCTAAGCAATCTTGCTTAGATATTAAGCATGATCTGTCCGTGTGTATGCCCCACCGCGATAGCCGCGCGTCGCTATCGCTGGTGCTAGATTGGCCTGCATGCCGGCTCAATCTAGCAGGTCGCTCATTTCCCCCGCTGGGCCTGCATGTAGGCTCAATCTAGCACCGGCGATAGCGATGTAGAGGTCCGCGCATCGCTATCGCTGGGGGGCATACACACGACAGATCCGTGCTTAAAATCTAAGCAATGTAGTCAGATTGCTTAGATTTTAAACACGGATCTCTCCGTGTGTACCCCCCTTTAGTGTGTAGGTACCAATGATGAATGATGAGCGGCCCCGTGCTCGCTCATCATTGGTGCCGGCTCGTTTAGACATGCAAGCCAATATGGACAATCTGGTCCATATTAGCATGCAGTGCTATGGAGCTGGGTGATGGGGCAGTGAAGAAACGTCACTCCCCCCGTCACAACCAGCCCGCCGCTGGGCACCTCGGTGGCACATTGCGCTGTGTGTAGGGCCCATAAGACTTGGAGAGTACTCAAGTGGAGAGAGATAAAGTATCAGCCAATCACTCCTGTCATTTTTTTTTTTTTTTTTCAAGTACAGCCTGTAACATGGCCGTTAGGAGCTGGTTGGCTGGTACTTTATATCTCTCCACTTGAGCATTCTCCAAGGCTTAATACATACGCCCGACAGTTTTGTGCAGCGAGGTATCACAGGCTCAGGAGGCTTTGACAATGTGTGACTGACCAAAAAACATGATCTTTCCAGCTGACAACAAAGAATAAATAATATCCACACAAACAACCTAATTCAAAGTTGATTGCAAAAGCAAAATCTTCCTCTAATGGGCAAAACCATGGGGGATTATTCCGAGTTGATCGCTAGCTGTTTTCGGTCACTGCGCAGTGATGAGGCAAAAAAATGGCACTTCTGCGCATGCGTATGCGGCGCAATGTGCACACGCGTCGTACTACTACAGCGACCAATGTAGTTTCACACAAGGTCTAGCGAAGCATTTCAGTCGCACTGCTGGCTGCAGAGTGATTGACAGGAAGAGGGCGTTTCTGGGTGTCAACTGACCATTTTCAGGGAGTGTTCGAAAAAACACAGGCGTGCCAAGAAAAACACAGGCGTGGCTGGCAGGGCGTGTTCGTGATGTCAAAACAGGAACTGAATAGTCTGAAGTCATCGCAAGCGCTGAGTTGGTCTGAAGCTACTCTGAAACTGCACAAAAATAGGATTTTAATACCTACCGGTAAATCCTTTTCTCTTAGTCCGTAGAGGCTGCTGGAGACGCTTCAAGAACCATGGGGTATAGACGGGATCCGCAGGAGACATGGGCACTTTAAGACTTTTAAGGGGTGTGAACTGGCTCCTCCCTCTATGCCCCTCCTCCAGACTCCAGTTATAGGAACTGTGCCCAGGGAGACGGACATTTCGAGGAAAAGGATTTATTGTTAAACTAAGGTGAGATACATACCAGCTCACACCTCAAGCACGCCGTACAACATGGCATTTAACACAACGCAAGTCAACAGCATGAACCATGTCAGCAACAGGCTGACTATAACAGAAACACAACTTGTGTGTAAACATAACTAATAACTGCAGATAGAGTCCGCACTGGGACGGGCGCCCAGCATCCTCTACGGACTAAGAGAAAAGGATTTACCGGTAGGTATTAAAATCCTATTTTCTCATATGTCCTAGGGGATGCTGGGGACGCTTCAAGAACCATGGGGTTTATACCAAAGCTCTAGAACGGGCAGGAGAGTGCGGATGACTCTGCAGCACCGATTGACCAAACAAGAGGTCCTCCTTAGCCAGGGTATCAAACTTGTAAAAGTGTGCAAAAGTGTTTGAACCCGACCAAGTAGCTGCTCGGCAAAGCTGTAATGCCAAAACCCCCCGGGCTGCCGCCCAGGATGAGCCCACCTTTCTGGTAGAATGGGCCTTCACCGATTTCGGTAACGGCAATCCAGCCGTACAATGAGCTTGCTGAATCGTATTACAGATCCAGCGTGCAATAGTCTGCTTGGAAGCAGGAGCCCCAATCTTGTTGGGATCATACAGGACAAACAGAGCCTCCGTTTTCCTAATCTGAGCCATTCTGGCTACATAAATTTTCAAAGCTCTGACCACATCTAGAGAATTGGATTCCGCTAAGGCATCAGTAGCCACCGGCACCACAATAGGTTGGTTCATGTGAAACGATGACACCACTTTTGGCAGAAATTGCTGACGAGTTCTCAACTCCGCTCTATGGGGGTCATTCCGAGTTGTTCGCTCGCAAGCTGCTTTTCGCAGCTTTGCACACGCTAAGCCGCCGCCTACTGGGAGTGAATCTTAGCATATCAAAATTGCGAACGAAAGATTAGCAGAATTGCGAATAGACGCTTCTTAGCAGTTTCTGAGTAGCTCCAGACTTACTCGGCATCTGCGATCAGTTCAGTGCTTGTTGTTCCTGGTTTGACGTCACAAACACACCCAGCGTTCGGCCAGACACTCCTCCGTTTCTCCAGCCACTCCCGCGTTTTTCCCAGAAACGGTAGCGTTTTTTCGCACACACCCAGTTTCCGCCCAGAAACACCCACTTCCTGTCAATCACATCACGATCACCAGAACGAAGAAAAAACCTTGTAATGCCATGAGTAAAATACCTAACTGCATAGCAAATTTACTTGGCGCAGTCGCACTGCGGACATTGCGCATGCGCATTAGCGACTAATCGCTCCGTTGCGAGAAAAAAATACTGAGCGAACAACTCGGAATGACCCCCTATCTTCATGGAAGATCAAATAGGGGTTTTTGTGAGACAAAGCCGCCAATTCAGACACCCGCCTTGCAGAGGCCAAGGCCAACAGCATGATCACTTTCCAAGTGACGAATTTCAACTCTACCTTACGTAAAGGTTCAAACCAATGAGATTGCAGGAACTGCAACACCACGTTAAGATCCCACGGTGCCACAGGGGGCACAAAGGGAGGTTGGATGTGCAGCACGCCTTTCACGAAAGTCTGAACTTCCGGAAGGGAGGCCAATTCTTTTTGAAAGAAAATTGACAAGGCCGAAATTTGTACTTTAATTGAGCCTAACTTTAGGCCCGCATCCACACCTGCTTGCAGAAAATGGAGAAAATGGCCCAGTTGAAATTCTTCCGTAGGAGCCTTCTTGGATTCACACCAAGACACATATTTTCTCCAAATACGGTGATAATGTTTCACCGTTACTTCTTTTCTAGCCTGAAGAAGTGTGGAAATGACTTCACTGGGAATACCCTTTTGGGCTAGGATTCGGCGTTCAACCTCCAAGCCGTCAAACGAAGCCACGGTAAGTTTTGGTACACGCACGGCGCCTGCTGTAACAGATCCTCTCGTAGAGGAAGAGGCCAGGGATCTCCTGTGAGTAATTCCTGAAGATCTGGATACCAGGCCCTCCTTGGCCAGTCTGGAACAATGAGGATTGCATGAACCCTTGTTCTTCTTATGATCTTTATCACTTTTGGAATGAGTGGAATCGGAGGGAACACATATACCGACTGAAACACCCACGGTGTCACTAGGGCGTCCACCGCTATTGCTTGAGGGTCCCTTGACCTGGAACAATATCTCAGAAGTTTCTTGTTGATGTGAGACGCCATCATGTCTATTTGAGGAATTCGCCAACGACTTGTCACTTCTGCAAAGACTTCTTGATGAAGACCCCACTCTCCTGGATGGAGATCATGTCTGCTGAGGAAGTCTGCTTCCCAGTTGTCCACACCTGGAATGAAGACCGCTGACAGAGCGCTTACATGTCTTTCCGCCCAGCGAAAACTTTTGTGGCTCTGCCATTGCCGCTCTGCTCTTCGTTCCGCCCTGGCGGTTTATGTACGCCACTGCTGTTATGTTGTCCGACTGAATCAAGACGGGCAGATCGCGAAGAAGATGTTCCGCTTTTAGAAGGCCGTTGTAAATGGCCCTTAATTCCAGAATGTTTATGTGTAGACAAGCTTCCTGGCTTGACCATTTGCCCTGGAAATTTTTCCCCTGTGTGACTGCTCCCCAGCCTCGGAGACTCGCATCCGTGGTCACCAGGATCCAGTCCTGGATCCCGAACCTGCATCCCTCTAGGAGGTGAGAGCTGTGCAGCCACCACAGGAGTGAGATTTTGGTCTTGGAAGACAGGATTATCTGTCGGTGCATGTGCAGATGGGACTCGGACCACTTGTCCAACAGATCCCACTGAAACACTCTAGCATGGAACCTGCCAAACTGAATGGCCTCGTAGGCCGCCACCATCTTCCCCAGCAACCGAGTGCATTGATGGATTGACACTCTCACTGGCTTCAGAATTTGTTTGACCAGACCCTGAATTTCCAGAGCCTTCTCTTCTGGAAGAAAAACTCTCTGTAATTCTGTGTCCAGAATCATCCCTAAAAACGACAGTCGTTTCGTCGGACTCAACTGTGACTTTGGCAAGTTCAGGAGCCAACCATGTTGTTGCAGAACTGTCAGGGAAATCGTAATGCTCTGCAGTAATCAGTCCCTGATCTCGCCTTTATCAGGAGATCGTCCAAGTACGGGATTATTTTGACTCCTTGCTTGCGCAGGAGAACCATAATTTCCGCCATAACTTTGGTGAAAACCCTCGGAGCCGTGGATAGACCAAATGGCAAAGTCTGAAATTGGTAATGACAATCCTGAATCGCAAACCTCAGGTAAGCCTGATGTGGAGGATATATGGGGACGTGTAAGTAGGCATCCTATATGTCGACCGACACCATAAAATCCCCTTCCACCAGACTGGAGATCACTGCTCGGAGAGATTCCATCTTGAATATGAACTTTCTCTGATAGAAATTGAGGGATTTTAGGTTCAGAATTGGTCTGACCGAGCCGTCCGGCTTCGGGACCACGAAGAGGCTCGAATAAAAACCTTCTCCCTGTTGTGATGGGGGCACCTTGACAATGACTTGATTTTGACACAGCTTTTGTATCGCATCGCATACTACCTCCCTGACCGGAGGAGAAGCTTATTATTATTATTATTATTATTATTATGCTGTGTGTGAGTTTGGGGAGTGGTACCCCCCAGGTCTGGTGTGACTGGGCTACCTTGGGGTAGCACACCATATTATTTATTTAGCACTTAAGTAACACTCCTATTTTTCCACTAATGTTACTCTTTTGAGTATTTTATTAACACCCTTATCTTTGTAGTACTTTCTAACCCATAGCTTCTGCTTCTTTCTTAACACATATTAACACTTTAGTGTCTCAATGGTGTGCTGCCCTAGGGTGGTCGGGCCTGAGCCGACTTTGTGGGGTCCAAGCCCTGGACTTATGCTTGGTTAGGGACCTCCAGTAATAGAGCAGCCGTGAAGTGGCCTGGAGGCTTATCATATCTTTTGCAATACATATGTAACGAAGAGCTCTAGATTTTCTATTATTACATAGTATATAGTTCTTCTTACTAACAGCCAGCAGAGTGCGTGGGAAAAATCCCTTTTGTTTTTCCGGAAGAGAAGCTTGTAAGGCTGATTTGAAAAATCGCAGAGGGGGAACGTCTTGAAACTCCAGTTTGTGCCCTTGGGACACTATTTCTAACACCCATGGGTCTAGGGCCGAACGAACCCACAACTGACTGAAGAGTTGGAAACGTGCCCCCACCGGTGCGTACTCCCGCAGAGGAGTCCCAGCGTCATGCGGTGGATTTGTCAGAAGCCGGAGAGGACATCTGCTCTTGGGAACCTGCCACAGCCGGTGACCTTTTTCCCTTTCCTCTTCCTCTAGAAGCAAGGAAGGAAGACCCTCGTCCTTTTTTTGTATTTATTGGGCCGAAAGGACTGCATCTGATAGTGGTGCGTTTTCTTTTGTTGTGCAGGAACATAAGGTAAAAATGATTACTTACCCGCGGTAGCTGTAGATACCAGGTCAGCAAGGCCGTCACCAAACAAGACACCACCTTTATATGGCAGAGACTCCATAGCCTTCTTAGAGTCAGCATCAGCATTCCATTGATGAATCCACAATGCTCTTCTAGCTGAGACTGCCATGGCATTGGCCCTTGATCCCAAAAGGCCAATGTCTCTCGCAGCTTCCTTTAGGTAGGCTGCAGCGTCCTTGATATAACCCAGCGTCAAAAGAATGCTATCCCTATCCAGGGTATCTAACTCAGATGACAAGTTATCTGCCCACTTTTCAATAGCGCTACTCACCCACGCCGAAGCAACGGCAGGTCTGAGCAGTGTACCTGTAGTGACATAAATGGATTTCAATGTATTTTCCTGCTTACGATCTGCAGGTTCTTTCAAAAAGCGAGTTCAGTTCATGAGAGGGAGGAAACGTTACCTCAGGTTTCTTTCCCTTAAACATACAGACCCTAGTATCAGGAACAGCAGGATCCTCCGTGATATGTAACAAGTCTTTTATTACCACAATCATGTACTGAATGCTCTTAGCCAGTTTAGGATTTAATCTGGCATCACTATAGTCGACACTGGAGTCAGAGTCTGTGTCGGTATCTGTATCTGCTATCTGGGTAAATGAACGCTTTTGCGACCCCGAGGGGGTCTGGACCTGTGACAAAACATCCTCCACGGATTTTTTTCCATGCCTGGTTCTGCGACTCAGATTTATCCAATCTCTTATTTAATAGAGCCACATTTGCATTCAAAGCACTCAAAACATTTACCCAATCAGGAGTCGGCGGTGCCGACATGGTCACTCCCACAGCCGTTTCTGTCCCTAATCCAGCCTCCTCCTGAGAAGAGCACTCAGCCTCAGACATGCCGACACACGTGTACTGACACCCACAGACACACTCTATAGGGGACAGCCTATCCGTTTGATAGATAGACAGTGTCTAGTTAGACAGTCAATAGATAGACACCATATATTAGAAAGACATTAGGTCGACAGGGTCAAAAGGTCGACATGGAAAAGGTCGACGGGTCAAAAGGTCGACAGGTCAAAAGGTCGACATGAAAATGGTCGACATAAAAAAGATAGACAAATGTGTTTTTTTATGTAACATGTTTTTGGATTATTTCATACTTTATCCATGTCGGCATAGAGTTGGTTATAAACCTTGTGGCGATCGGAGCGAGCCACCGTGCCCGAAGCGTGGCGAGCGAAGCGTGGCGAGCGAAGCGTGGTGAGCGAAGCGAGCCCCGCGAGGGTATTAGAGATGAGCGGGTTCGGTTCCTCGGAATCCGAACCCCCCCGAACTTCAGCCTTTTTACACGGGTCCGAGGCAGACTCGGATCTTCCCGCCTTGCTCGGCTAACCCGAGCGCGCCCGAACGTCATCATCCCGCTGTCGGATTCTCGCGAGGCTCGTATTCTATCGCGAGACTCGGATTCTATATAAGGAGCCGCGCGTCGCCGCCATTTTCACACGTGCATTGAGATTGATAGGGAGAGGACGTGGCTGGCGTCCTCTCCGTTTATAGAGAAGAGAGTAGAGAGTTAGAGACACTATTTACTAATTTTGGGGAGCATATTAGGACTGGAGTACTACTACTTGCTGATAGTGTGACCAGTGACCATTGACCACCAGTTTAATTAATCCGTTGTCTGCCTGAAAAAAAACGATACACAGTGTGACACAGTCACATACCATATCTGTGCTCAGCCCAGTGTGCTGCATCATATGTAATACTGTATATCATTATCTGACTGTGCTGAGTGCTCACTGCTCACACAGCTTAATTGTGGGGGAGACTGGGGAGCAGTTAGAGCAGGAGTACATAAATAATATATTTTAAGTACAGTGCACACTTTTGCTGCCAGAGTGCCACACTGCCAGTGTGACTGACCAGTGACCACACTGACCACCAGTATATTGTGATTGTCTGCTTAGGACGGAGTACTACTTGCTGATAGTGTGACCAGTGACCAGTGACCACCACCAGTTTAATTAATCCGTTCTCTGCCTGAAAAAAAACGATACACAGTGTGACACAGTCACATACCATATCTGTGCTCAGCCCAGTGTGCTGCATCATATGTAATACTGTATATCATTATCTGACTGTGCTGAGTGCTCACTGCTCACACAGCTTAATTGTGGGGGAGACTGGGGAGCAGTTAGAGCAGGAGTACATAAATAATATATTTTAAGTACAGTGCACACTTTTGCTGCCAGAGTGCCACACTGCCAGTGTAACTGACCAGTGACCACACTGACCACCAGTATATTGTGATTGTCTGCTTAGGACGGAGTACTACTTGCTGATAGTGTGACCAGTGACCACCACCAGTTTAATTAATCCGTTCTCTGCCTGAAAAAAAACGATACACAGTGTGACACAGTCACATACCATATCTGTGCTCAGCCCAGTGTGCTGCATCATATGTAATACTGTATATCATTATCTGACTGTGCTGAGTGCTCACTGCTCACACAGCTTAATTGTGGGGAGACTGGGGAGCAGTTAGAGCAGGAGTACATAAATAATATATTTTAAGTACAGTGCACACTTTTGCTGCCAGAGTGCCACACTGCCAGTGTGACTGACCAGTGACCACACTGACCACCAGTATATTGTGATTGTCTGCTTAGGACGGAGTACTACTTGCTGATAGTGTGACCAGTGACCAGTGACCACCACCAGTTTAATTAATCCGTTCTCTGCCTGAAAAAAAACGATACACAGTGTGACACAGTCACATACCATATCTGTGCTCAGCCCAGTGTGCTGCATCATATGTAATACTGTATATCATTATCTGACTGTGCTGAGGGCTCACTGCTCACACAGCTTAATTGTGGGGGAGACTGGGGAGCAGTTATAGCAGGAGTACATATTTTAAGTACAGTGCACACTTTTGCTGCCAGAGTGCCACTGCCAGTGTGACTGACCAGTGACCACTGACCACCAGTATATTGTGATTGTCTGCTGACCACCAGTATATTGTGATTGTCTGCCTGAAAAAGTTAAACACTCGTCGTGTGGTGTTTTTATAAACGCATTCTGCAGACAGTGTCCAGCAGGTCCGTCATTACATAATATATACCTGTCCGGCTGCAGTACTAGTGTGATATATATATATTTTAATTTTATCTCATTATCATCCAGTCTATATTAGCAGCAGACACAGTACGGTAGTCCACGGCTGTAGCTACCTCTGTGTCGGCAGTCGCTCGTCCATCCATAATTGTATACCACCTACCCGTGGTTTTTTTTTTTTTTATCTTCTTGATACTAGTAGCTTACTTTAGGAGTCTGCAGTGCTGACAGACAGTGTCCAGCAGGTCCGTCATTACATAATATATACCTGTCCGGCTGCAGTACTAGTGTCATATATATATATATTTTAATTTTATCTCATTATCATCCAGTCTATATTAGCAGCAGACACAGTACGGTAGTCCACGGCTGTAGCTACCTCTGTGTCGGCAGTCGCTCGTCCATCCATAATTGTATACCACCTACCCGTGGTTTTTTTTTTTTTTTCTATCTTCTTGATACTAGTAGCTTACTTTAGGAGTCTGCAGTGCTGACAGACAGTGTCCAGCAGGTCCGTCATTACATAATATATACCTGTCCGGCTGCAGTACTAGTGTGATATATATATATATTTTAATTTTATCTCATTATCATCCAGTCTATATTAGCAGCAGACACAGTACGGTAGTCCACGGCTGTAGCTACCTCTGTGTCGGCAGTCGCTCGTCCATCCATAATTGTATACCACCTACCCGTGGTTTTTTTTTTTTTTTCTATCTTCTTGATACTAGTAGCTTACTTTAGGAGTCTGCAGTGCTGACAGACAGTGTCCAGCAGGTCCGTCATTACATAATATATACCTGTCCGGCTGCAGTACTAGTGTGATATATATATATATTTAAATTTTATCTCATTATCATCCAGTCTATATTAGCAGCAGACACAGTACGGTAGTCCACGGCTGTAGCTACCTCTGTGTCGGCAGTCGCTCGTCATCCATAAGTATACTAGTATCCATCCATCTCCATTGTTTACCTGAGGTGCCTTTTAGTTGTGCCTATTAAAATATGGAGAACAAAAAAAATGTTGAGGTTCCAAAAATAGGGAAAGATCAAGATCGACTTCCACCTCGTGCTGAAGCTGCTGCCACTAGTCATGGCCGAGACGATAAAATGCCAGCAACGTCGTCTGCCAAGGCCGATGCCCAATGTCATAGTACAGAGCATGTAAAATCCAAAACACCAAATATCAGTAAAAAAAGGACTCAAAAATCTAAAATAAAATTGTCGGAGGAGAAGCGTAAACTTGCCAATATGCCATTTACCACACGGAGTGGCAAGGAACGGCTGAGGCCCTGGCCTATGTTCATGGCTAGTGGTTCAGCTTCACATGAGGATGGAAGCACTCAGCCTCTCGCTAGAAAAATGAAAAGACTCAAGCTTGCAA
The DNA here is from genome assembly GCF_028390025.1 of Pseudophryne corroboree. Lineage (NCBI taxonomy): Eukaryota > Metazoa > Chordata > Amphibia > Anura > Myobatrachidae > Pseudophryne > Pseudophryne corroboree. The sequence goes on from NC_086447.1 coordinate 823,036,429, forward strand.
AAGCACAGCAAAGAACTGTGCGTTCTTCGAAATCACAAATCCACAAGGAGAGTCCAATTGTGTCGTTTGCGATGCCTGACCTTCCCAACACTGGACGTGAAGAGCATGCGCCTTCCACCATTTGCACGCCCCCTGCAAGTGCTGGAAGGAGCACCCGCAGTCCAGTTCCTGATAGTCAGATTGAAGATGTCAGTGTTGAAGTACACCAGGATGAGGAGGATATGGGTGTTGCTGGCGCTGGGGAGGAAATTGACCAGGAGGATTCTGATGGTGAGGTGGTTTGTTTAAGTCAGGCACCCGGGGAGACACCTGTTGTCCGTGGGAGGAATAGGGCCATTGACATGCCTGGTGAAAATACCAAAAAAATCAGCTCTTCGGTGTGGAAGTATTTCAACAGAAATGCGGACAACATTTGTCAAGCCGTGTGTTGCCTTTGTCAAGCTGTAATAAGTAGGGGTAAGGACGTTAACCACCTCGGAGCATCCTCCCTTATACGTCACCTGCAGCGCATTCATCATAAGTCAGTGACAAGTTCAAAAACTTTGGGCGACAGCGGAAGCAGTCCACTGACCAGTAAATCCCTTCCTCTTGTAACCAAGCTCACGCAAACCACCCCACCAACTCCCTCAGTGTCAATTTCCTCCTTCCCCAGGAATGCCAATAGTCCTGCAGGCCATGTCACTGGCAATTATGACGAGTCCTCTCCTGCCTGGGATTCCTCCGATGCATCCTTGCGTGTAACGCCTACTGCTGCTGGCGCTGCTGTTGTTGCTGCTGGGAGTCGATGGTCATCCCAGAGGGGAAGTCGTACTCGTAAGCTCACTTTTACTACTTCCACCAAGCAATTGACTGTCCAACAGTCCTTTGCGAGGAAGATGAAATATCACAGCAGTCATCCTGCTGCAAAGCGGATAACTGAGGCCTTGGCATCCTGGGCGGTGAGAAACGTGGTTCCGGTATCCATCATTACTGCAGAGGCAACTAGAGACTTGTTGGAGGTACTGTGTCCCCGGTACCAAATACCATCTAGGTTCCATTTCTCTAGGCAGGCGATACCGAAAATGTACACAGACCTCAGAAAAAGACTCACCAGTGTCCTAAAAAATGCAGTTGTACCCAATGTCCACTTAACCACGGACATGTGGACAAGTGGAGCAGGGAAGGCTCAGGACTATATGACTGTGACAGCCCACTGGGTAGATGTATGGACTCTTTCCTAGGCAGGCTACGCTTTGTATCACCGCTTTCCAGAATACGCACACAGCTAAAAACCTCTTACGGCAACTGAGGAAGATCATCGCGGAATGGTTTACCCCAATTGGACTCTCCTGTGGATTTGTGGCATCGAACAACGCCAGCAATATTGTGTGTGCATTAAATATGGGCAAATTCCAGCACGTCCCATGTTTTGCACATACCTTGAATTTGGTGGTGCAGAATTATTTAAAAAACGAGAGGGGCGTGCAAGAGATGCTGTTGGTGGCCAGAAGAATTGCGGGACACTTTCGGCATACAGGCACCACGTACAGAAGACTGGAGCACCACCAAAAACGCCTGAACCTGCCCTGCCATCATCTGAAGCAAGAAGTGGTAACGAGGTGGAATTCAACCCTCTATATGCTTCAGAGGTTGGAGGAGCAGCAAAAGGCCATTCAAGCCTATACAACTGAGCACGATATAGGAGGTGGAATGCACCTGTCTCAAGCGCAGTGGAGAATGATTTCAACGTTGTGCAAGGTTCTGCAACCTTTTGAACTTGCCACACGTGAAGTCAGTTCAGACACTGCCAGCCTGAGTCAGGTCATTCCCCTCATCAGGCTTTTGCAGAAGAAGCTGGAGACATTGAAGGAGGAGCTAACACAGAGCGATTCCGCTAGGCATGTGGGACTTGTGGATGGAGCCCTTAATTCGCTTAACAAGGATTCACGGGTGGTCAATCTGTTGAAATCAGAGCACTACATTTTGGCCACCGTGCTCGATCCTAGATTTAAAACCTACCTTGGATCTCTCTTTCCGGCAGACACAAGTCTGCTGGGGTTCAAAGAACTGCTGGTGACAAAATTGTCAAGTCAAGCGGAACGCGACCTGTCAACATCTCCTCCTTCACATTCTCCCGCAACTGGGGGTGCGAGGAAAAGGCTCAGAATTCCGAGCCCACCCGCTGGCGGTGATGCAGGGCAGTCTGGAGCGACTGCTGATGCTGACATCTGGTCCGGACTGAAGGACCTGACAACGATTACGGACATGTCGTCTAGTGTCACTGCATATGATTCTCTCCCCATTGAAAGAATGGTGGAGGATTATATGAGTGACCGCATCCAAGTAGGCATGTCAGACAGTCCGTACTTATACTGGCAGGAAAAAGAGGCAATTTGGAGGCCCTTGCACAAACTGGCTTTATTCTACCTAAGTTGCCCTCCCACAAGTGTGTACTCCGAAAGAGTGTTTAGTGCCGCCGCTCACCTTGTCAGCAATCGGCGTACGAGGTTACATCCAGAAAATGTGGAGAAGATGATGTTCATGAAAATGAATTATAATCAATTCCTCCGTGGAGACATTGACCAGCAGCAATTGCCTCCACAAAGTAGTACACAGGGAGCTGAGATGGTGGATTCCAGTGGGGACGAATTGATAATCTGTGAGGAGGAGGATGTACACGGTGATATATCGGAGGATGATGATGAGGTGGACATCTTGCCTCTGTAGAGCCAGTTTGTGCAAGGAGAGATTAATTGCTTCTTTTTTGGTGGGGGTCCAAACCAACCCGTCATTTCAGTCACAGTCGTGTGGCAGACCCTGTCACTGAAATGATGGGTTGGTTAAAGTGTGCATGTCCTGTTTATACAACATAAGGGTGGGTGGGAGGGCCCAAGGACAATTCCATCTTGCACCTCTTTTTTCTTTCATTTTTCTTTGCGTCATGTGCTGTTTGGGGGGTGTTTTTTGGAAGGGCCATCCTGCGTGACACTGCAGTGCCACTCCTAGATGGGCCAGGTGTTTGTGTCGGCCACTAGGGTCGCTTAGCTTACTCACACAGCTACCTCATTGCGCCTCTTTTTTTTTTTGCGTCATGTGCTGTTTGGGGAGTGTTTTTTGGAAGGGCCATCCTGCGTGACACTGCAGTGCCACTCCTAGATGGGCCAGGTGTTTGTGTCGGCCACTTGGGTCGCTTAGCTTAGCCATCCAGCGACCTCGGTGCAAATTTTAGGCCTAAAAATAATATTGTGAGGTGTGAGGTGTTCAGAATAGACTGAAAATGAGTGGAAATTATGGTTATTGAGGTTAATAATACTTTGGGATCAAAATGACCCCCAAATTCTATGATTTAAGCTGTTTTTTAGGGTTTTTTGAAAAAAACACCCGAATCCAAAACACACCCGAATCCGACAAAAAAAAATCGGTGAGGTTTTGCCAAAACGCGTTCGAACCCAAAACACGGCCGCGGAACCGAACCCAAAACCAAAACACAAAACCCGAAAAATTTCCGGTGCTCATCACTAGGGGTATGCCTTTCTACAATTGGGGGTCCCAGATGACAAAACTATCCACACAAACCTCAAAAATGCAAAAAACATGGTGTCTACCTTTTTCATGTCGACCATTTTCATGTCTACCTTTTGACCCTGTCGGCCTTTTGACCTGCCGACCTTTTCCATGTCGACCTTTTGACCCTGTTGACATAATGTCTGTCTAACATATGGTGTCTATCTATTGACTGTCTAACTAGACACTATCTATCTTTCATACCGGAACCAGGGGACAGACCCACAGTAAAGCCTGTCAGAGAAACACAGAGGGAGTTTGCCAGCTCACAACCCAGCGCTTATCCCGGTTCTGAAAACCCTTATACAAAGCCTCAGACCTGTTAGCGCTTTTATAAATACATATATAGCACCAAAAAACTGTGTGTCCCCCCCCTGCTTTGCACCCTGTTACTTGATACATCAGTGTAGAGCAAGGACCAGCGTCTCTGCAGCTCTGTGAAGAGAAAATGGCGCTGATGAGAGCTGTGAGGGCTAAGCCCCACCCCCTTAATGGCGGGGGTTCGGATTTAGTGCCCTGGCACTTAAAAACCACCTTGGCAGTCTTATATGAGGTGTTTAATGTTGCCCAGGGCACCCGCGCCCTGCACCCTGTAGTACCGCTGTGTGTGGGAGCATGGCGCGCAGCGCGGCCGCTGTGCGGTACCTCAAAGCCGTCACTGAAGTCTTCTGATCTTCTTCTACTCACCTGTCTTCTGACTTCTGGCTCTGCAAGGGGGGTGATGGCGGGCTCTGGGAACGAGCATCTAGGCGTACCTAGCGTTCAGACCCTCAGGAGCTAATGGTGTCCTGTAGCCAAAAAAGCAGCGCCTTGAAACTCACATAAGGAGGTCTGCTTCTCTCCCCTCAGTCCCACGAAGCAGGGAGCCTGTTGCCAGCAGGTCTCCCTGAAAATAATAAACCTAACAAAAGTCTTTTTCAGAGAAACTCAGGAGAGCTCCTCAGTGTGCATCCAGTCTCACTGGGCACAGATTCTAAACTGGAGTCTGGAGGAGGGACATAGAGGGAGGAGCCAGTTCACACCCCTTAAAAGTCTTAAAGTGCCCATGTCTCCTGCAGATCCCGTCTATACCCCATGGTTCTTGAAGCGTCCCCAGCATCCTCTAGGACATATGAGAAAAATGTTTGTAGCCGCTGTGTGATCCTTTCATTCACACTTCTGCTAAGCTAAAATACACTCCCAGTGGGAGGCGGCATAGCGTTTGCACGGCTGCTAAAAACTGCTAGTGTGCGATCAACTCGGAATGTCCACCCATGTGCACTGCCGGGGGGGGGGGGAGATATAACATGTGCAGAGAGAGTTAGATGTGGGTGGGTTACATAGGCGTGCGCACGGGGGGTGCCTGGTGCGCACAGGCACCCCCTATTGTCCGGCACCCCCTCACACATGCCACTCCTGCACCCAGGGGCGTAGCCAGAACTTTGTGGGCCCCATAGCAACATTTTGAAGGGGCCCCTATCCCAATGCTTCTAGAGAGACACTTCTCTGCAGCAATTGTTCATTTATGCCCTATAATAGTGCCCTAGTTCATTTTTGAACCATAGTAGAGCCTTATTTAATGTTATGCCCCATAGTAGTGCCCTAGTTTCTTTTATGAATCGCAGTAGTGCTTAAGTTCACCCTGTGTCACATTTCAGATTAGAGATGAGCGGGTTCGGTTTCTCTGAAACCGAACCCGCACGAACTTCATGTTTTTTTTACGGGTCCGAGCAGACTCGGATCCTCCCGCCTTGCTCGGTTAACCCGAGCGCGCCCGAACGTCATCATGACGCTGTCGGATTCTCGAGAGACTCGGATTCTATATAAGGAGCCGCGCGTCGCCGCCATTTTCACACGTGCATTGAGATTGATAGGGAGAGGACGTGGCTGGCGTCCTCTCCATTAGAAATTAGATTAGAAGAGAGAGAGAGATTGTGCAGAGTCAGACAGAGTTTACCACAGTGACCAGTGCAGTTGTTGTTAGTTAACTTTTATTTATTTTAATATAATATATCCGTTCTCTGCTATATCCGTTCTCTGCCTGAAAAAAAACGATACACAGCAGCAGCCAGTCACACAGTGTGACTCAGTCTGTGTGCACTCAGCTCAGCCCAGTGTGCTGCACATCAATGTATAAAAGGCAAAGCTTATAATAATTGTGGGGGAGACTGGGGAGCACTGCAGGTTGTTATAGCAGGAGCCCCCAGGAGTACATAATATTATATTAATTTAAAATTAAACAGTGCACACTTTTGCTGCAGGAGTGCCACTGCCAGTGTGACTAGTGGTGACCAGTGCCTGACCACCAGTATAGTAGTATATTGTTGTATGTATTGTATACTATCTCTTTATCAACCAGTCTATATTAGCAGCAGACACAGTACAGTGCGGTAGTTCACGGCTGTGGCTACCTCTGTGTCGGCAGTCGGAACTCGGCAGGCAGTCCGTCCATCCATAATTGTATTACAATATATACCACCTAACCGTGGTATTTTTTTTTCTTTCTTTATACCGTCGTCATAGTGTCATACTAGTTGTTACGAGTATACTACTATCTCTTTATCAACCAGTGTACAGTGCGGTAGTTCACGGCTGTGGCTACCTCTGTGTCGGCAGTCGGCAGGCAGTCCGTCCATCCATAATTGTATTATTATTATAATATATACCACCTAACCGTGGTTTTTTTTTCATTCTTTATACCGTCATAGTGTCATACTAGTTGTTACGAGTATACTACTATCTCTTTATCAACCAGTGTACAGTGCGGTAGTTCACGGCTGTGGCTACCTCTGTGTCGGCAGTCGGCAGGCAGTCCGTCCATCCATAATTGTATTATTATTATAATATATACCACCTAACCGTGGTTTTTTTTTCATTCTTTATACCGTCGTCATAGTGTCATACTAGTTGTTACGAGTATACTACTATCTCTTTATCAACCAGTGTACAGTGCGGTAGTTCACGGCTGTGGCTACCTCTGTGTCGGCAGTCGGCAGGCAGTCCGTCCATCCATAATTGTATTATTATTATAATATATACCACCTAACTGTGGTATTTTTTTTTCTTTCTTTATACCGTCGTCATAGTGTCATACTAGTTGTTACGAGTATACTACTATCTCTTTGTCAACCAGTGTACAGTGCGGTAGTTCACGGCTGTGGCTACCTCTGTGTCGGCAGTCGGCAGGCAGTCCGTCCATCCATAATTGTATTATTATTATAATATATACCACCTAACCGTGGTTTTTTTTTCATTCTTTATACCGTCGTCATAGTGTCATACTAGTTGTTACGAGTATACTACTATCTCTTTGTCAACCAGTGTACAGTGCGGTAGTTCACGGCTGTGGCTACCTCTGTGTCGGCAGTCGGCAGGCAGTCCGTCCATCCATAATTGTATTATTATTATAATATATACCACCTAACTGTGGTATTTTTTTTTCTTTCTTTATACCGTCGTCATAGTGTCATACTAGTTGTTACGAGTATACTACTATCTCTTTATCAACCAGTGTACAGTGCGGTAGTTCACGGCTGTGGCTACCTCTGTGTCGGCAGTCGGCAGGCAGTCCGTCCATCCATAATTGTATTATTATTATAATATATACCACCTAACTGTGGTATTTTTTTTTCTTTCTTTATACCGTCGTCATAGTGTCATACTAGTTGTTACGAGTATACTACTATCTCTTTATCAACCAGTGTACAGTGCGGTAGTTCACGGCTGTGGCTACCTCTGTGTCGGCAGTCGGCAGGCAGTCCGTCCATCCATAATTGTATTATTATTATAATATATACCACCTAACTGTGGTATTTTTTTTTCTTTCTTTATACCGTCGTCATAGTGTCATACTAGTTGTTACGAGTATACTACTATCTCTTTATCAACCAGTGTACAGTGCGGTAGTTCACGGCTGTGGCTACCTCTGTGTCGGCAGTCGGCAGGCAGTCCGTCCATCCATAATTGTATTATTATTATAATATATACCACCTAACTGTGGTATTTTTTTTTCTTTCTTTATACCGTCGTCATAGTGTCATACTAGTTGTTACGAGTATACTACTATCTCTTTATCAACCAGTGTACAGTGCGGTAGTTCACGGCTGTGGCTACCTCTGTGTCGGCAGTCGGCAGGCAGTCCGTCCATCCATAATTGTATTATTATTATAATATATACCACCTAACCGTGGTTTTTTTATACCACCTAACCGTGGCAGTCCGTCCATAATTGTATACTAGTATCCAATCCATCCATCTCCATTGTTTACCTGAGGTGCCTTTTAGTTCTGCCTATAAAATATGGAGAACAAAAAAGTTGAGGTTCCAAAATTAGGGAAAGATCAAGATCCACTTCCACCTCGTGCTGAAGCTGCTGCCACTAGTCATGGCCGAGACGATGAAATGCCAGCAACGTCGTCTGCCAAGGCCGATGCCCAATGTCATAGTACAGAGCATGTCAAATCCAAAACACCAAATATCAGAAAAAAAAGGACTCCAAAACCTAAAATAAAATTGTCGGAGGAGAAGCGTAAACTTGCCAATATGCCATTTACCACACGGAGTGGCAAGGAACGGCTGAGGCCCTGGCCTATGTTCATGGCTAGTGGTTCAGCTTCACATGAGGATGGAAGCACTCAGCCTCTCGCTAGAAAACTGAAAAGACTCAAGCTGGCAAAAGCACCGCAAAGAACTGTGCGTTCTTTGAAATCCCAAATCCACAAGGAGAGTCCAATTGTGTCGTTTGCGATGCCTGACCTTCCCAACACTGGACGTGAAGAGCATGCGCCTTCCACTATTTGCATGCCCCCTGCAAGTGCTGGAAGGAGCACCCGCAGTCCAGTTCCTGATAGTCAGATTGAAGATGTCAGTGTTGAAGTACACCAGGATGAGGAGGATATGGGTGTTGCTGGCGCTGGGGAGGAAATTGACCAGGAGGATTCTGATGGTGAGGTGGTTTGTTTAAGTCAGGCACCCGGGGAGACACCTGTTGTCCGTGGGAGGAATATGGCCGTTGACATGCCAGGTGAAAATACCAAAAAAATCAGCTCTTCGGTGTGGAGGTATTTCACCAGAAATGCGGACAACAGGTGTCAAGCCGTGTGTTCCCTTTGTCAAGCTGTAATAAGTAGGGGTAAGGACGTTAACCACCTCGGAACATCCTCCCTTATATGTCACCTGCAGCGCATTCATAATAAGTCAGTGACAAGTTCAAAAACTTTGGGTGACAGCGGAAGCAGTCCACTGACCAGTAAATCCCTTCCTCTTGTAACCAAGCTCACGCAAACCACCCCACCAACTCCCTCAGTGTCAATTTCCTCCTTCCCCAGGAATGCCAATAGTCCTGCAGGCCATGTCACTGGCAAGTCTGACGAGTCCTCTCCTGCCTGGGATTCCTCCGATGCATCCTTGCGTGTAACGCCTACTGCTGCTGGCGCTGCTGTTGTTGCCGCTGGGAGTCGATGGTCATCCCAGAGGGGAAGTCGTAAGCCCACTTGTACTACTTCCAGTAAGCAATTGACTGTTCAACAGTCCTTTGCGAGGAAGATGAAATATCACAGCAGTCATCCTACTGCAAAGCGGATAACTGAGTCCTTGACAACTATGTTGGTGTTAGACGTGCGTCCGGTATCCGCCGTTAGTTCACAGGGAACTAGACAATTTATTGAGGCAGTGTGCCCCCGTTACCAAATACCATCTAGGTTCCACTTCTCTAGGCAGGCGATACCGAGAATGTACACGGACGTCAGAAAAAGACTCACCAGTGTCCTAAAAAATGCAGTTGTACCCAATGTCCACTTAACCACGGACATGTGGACAAGTGGAGCAGGGCAGGGTCAGGACTATATGACTGTGACAGCCCACTGGGTAGATGTATGGACTCCCGCCGCAAGAACAGCAGCGGCGGCACCAGTAGCAGCATCTCGCAAACGCCAACTCTTTCCTAGGCAGGCTACGCTTTGTATCACCGCTTTCCAGAATACGCACACAGCTGAAAACCTCTTACGGCAACTGAGGAAGATCATCGCGGAATGGCTTACCCCAATTGGACTCTCCTGTGGATTTGTGGCATCGGACAACGCCAGCAATATTGTGTGTGCATTAAATATGGGCAAATTCCAGCACGTCCCATGTTTTGCACATACCTTGAATTTGGTGGTGCAGAATTTTTTAAAAAACGAGAGGGGCGTGCAAGAGATGCTGTCGGTGGCCAGAAGAATTGCGGGACACTTTCGGCGTACAGGCACCACGTACAGAAGACTGGAGCACCACCAAAAACTACTGAACCTGCCCTGCCATCATCTGAAGCAAGAAGTGGTAACGAGGTGGAATTCAACCCTCTATATGCTTCAGAGGTTGGAGGAGCAGCAAAAGGCCATTCAAGCCTATACAATTGAGCACGATATAGGAGATGGAATGCACCTGTCTCAAGTGCAGTGGAGAATGATTTCAACGTTGTGCAAGGTTCTGATGCCCTTTGAACTTGCCACACGTGAAGTCAGTTCAGACACTGCCAGCCTGAGTCAGGTCATTCCCCTCATCAGGCTTTTGCAGAAGAAGCTGGAGGCATTGAAGAAGGAGCTAACACGGAGCGATTCCGCTAGGCATGTGGGACTTGTGGATGCAGCCCTTAATTCGCTTAACAAGGATTCACGGGTGGTCAATCTGTTGAAATCAGAGCACTACATTTTGGCCACCGTGCTCGATCCTAGATTTAAAGCCTACCTTGGATCTCTCTTTCCGGCAGACACAGGTCTGCTGGGGTTGAAAGACCTGCTGGTGACAAAATTGTCAAGTCAAGCGGAACGCGACCTGTCAACATCTCCTCCTTCACATTCTCCCGCAACTGGGGGTGCGAGGAAAAGGCTCAGAATTCCGAGCCCACCCGCTGGCGGTGATGCAGGGCAGTCTGGAGCGACTGCTGATGCTGACATCTGGTCCGGACTGAAGGACCTGACAACGATTACGGACATGTCGTCTACTGTCACTGCATATGATTCTCTCAACATTGATAGAATGGTGGAGGATTATATGAGTGACCGCATCCAAGTAGGCACGTCACACAGTCCGTACTTATACTGGCAGGAAAAAGAGGCAATTTGGAGGCCCTTGCACAAACTGGCTTTATTCTACCTAAGTTGCCCTCCCACAAGTGTGTACTCCGAAAGAGTGTTTAGTGCCGCCGCTCACCTTGTCAGCAATCGGCGTACGAGGTTACATCCAGAAAATGTGGAGAAGATGATGTTCATTAAAATGAATTATAATCAATTCCTCCGCGGAGACATTGACCAGCAGCAATTGCCTCCACAAAGTACACAGGGAGCTGAGATGGTGGATTCCAGTGGGGACGAATTGATAATCTGTGAGGAGGGGGATGTACACGGTGATATATCGGAGGGTGAAGATGAGGTGGACATCTTGCCTCTGTAGAGCCAGTTTGTGCAAGGAGAGATTAATTGCTTCTTTTTTGGGGGGGGTCCAAACCAACCCGTCATATCAGTCACAGTCGTGTGGCAGACCCTGTCACTGAAATGATGGGTTGGTTAAAGTGTGCATGTCCTGTTTTGTTTATACAACATAAGGGTGGGTGGGAGGGCCCAAGGATAATTCCATCTTGCACCTCTTTTTTCTTTTCTTTTTCTTTGCATCATGTGCTGATTGGGGAGGGTTTTTTGGAAGGGACATCCTGCGTGACACTGCAGTGCCACTCCTAGATGGGCCCGGTGTTTGTGTCGGCCACTAGGGTCGCTTATCTTTCTCACACAGTCAGCTACCTCATTGCGCCTCTTTTTTTCTTTGCGTCATGTGCTGTTTGGGGAGGGTTTTTTGGAAGGGACATCCTGCGTGACACTGCAGTGCCACTCCTAGATGTGCCCGGTGTTTGTGTCGGCCACTAGGGTCGCTAATCTTACTCACACAGTCAGCTACCTCATTGCGCCTCTTTTTTTCTTTGCGTCATGTGCTGTTTGGGGAGGGTTTTTTGGAAGGGCCATCCTGCGTGACACTGCAGTGCCACTCCTAGATGGGCCCGGTGTTTGTGTCGGCCACTAGGGTCGCTAATCTTACTCACACAGCTACCTCATTGCGCCTCTTTTTTTCTTTGCGTCATGTGCTGTTTGGGGAGGGTTTTTTGGAAGGGACATCCTGCGTGACACTGCAGTGCCACTCCTAGATGGGCCCGGTGTTTGTGTCGGCCACTAGGGTCGCTTATCTTTCTCACACAGCTACCTCATTGCGCCTCTTTTTTTCTTTGCGTCATGTGCTGTTTGGGGAGGGTTTTTTGGAAGGGACATCCTGCGTGACACTGCAGTGCCACTCCTAGATGGGCCCGGTGTTTGTGTCGGCCACTAGGGTCGCTTATCTTTCTCACACAGTCAGCTACCTCATTGCGCCTCTTTTTTTCTTTGCGTCATGTGCTGTTTGGGGAGGGTTTTTTGGAAGGGACATCCTGCGTGACACTGCAGTGCCACTCCTAGATGGGCCCGGTGTTTGTGTCGGCCACTAGGGTCGCTTATCTTACTCACACAGCGACCTCGGTGCAAATTTTAGGACTAAAAATAATATTGTGAGGTGTGATGTGTTCAGAATAGGCTGAAAATGAGTGTAAATTATGTTTTTTGAGGTTAATAATACTTTGGGATCAAAATTACCCCCAAATTCTATGATTTAAGCTGTTTTTTAGGGTTTTTTGAAAAAAACACCCGATTCCAAAACACACCCGAATCCGACAAAAAAAATTCGGTGAGGTTTTGCCAAAACGCGTTCGAACCCAAAACACGGCCGCGGAACCGAACCCAAAACCAAAACACAAAACCCGAAAAATTTCAGGCGCTCATCTCTAATTTCAGTGTCACTGCTCCCATTCAATGCCTCTCGCAATGCCAGTATACATTATGCCGCACAATACCCCCAATTCACATTATGATATATAGTGTTCCCCGTAATATATATATTACAGTGCCCTGGTTCATATTACATAACAATAAAATGCCCTCCAGCTCATTTTATACCACACTACAATGAGCAGGTCCAGGGGCATATCTAGATATACTGCAGACTCCAAGGAAAAGGTTTGAAAGGACCCCTACATGCAACTTTGACAGGGAAGGTGGCATAGGCATGTGCAGAAAATTGTATTAGGGTGTGCACCGCCAGAGGGGGTGTGTCTAGCACTGCCTATTGGGCGTGCCGATAACTATTATACGCTGTCCTCAGATGGCTTTAAGCACTATATTGCCTATGGAGAGAATAGGAATCTTACAATTTTGTGTCTGTCACACAATGGGGGTAATTTAGAGTTGATCGCAGCAGCAAATTTGTTAGCAGTAGGGCAAAACCAAGTGCACTGCAGGGGGGGCAGATATAACATGTGCAGAGAGAGTTAGATTTGGGTGGCGTGTGTTCAAACTGAAATCTAAGTTGCAGTGTAAAAATAAAGCAGCCATTATTTACCCTGCACAGAAACAAAATAACTAGTGATGTGCACCGGAAATTTTTCGGGTTTTGTGTTTTGGTTTTGGATTCGGCTCCGCGGCCGTGTTTTGGATTCGGACTCGTTTTAGCAAAACCTCCCTGAAATTTTTTGTCGGATTCGGTTGTGTTTTGGATTCGGTTTTTTTTCACAAAAACAGCTTAAATCATAGAATTTGGGGGTCATTTTGATCCCATAGTATTATTAACCTGAATAACCATAATTTCCACTCATTTCCAGTCTATTCTGAACACCTCACACCTCACAATTTAATTTTTAGTCCTAAAATTTGCACCGAGGTCGCTGGATGACTAAGCTAAGCGACCCAAGTGGCCGACACAAATACCTGGCCCATCTAGGAGTGGCACTGCAGTGTCAGACAGGATGGCCAATTTAAAAAATAGTCCCCAAACAGCACATGATGCAAAGAAAAAAAGAGGTGCACCAAGGTCGTTGGATGGCTAAGCTAAGCGACCCAAGTGGCCGACACAAACACCTGGCCCATCTAGGAGTGGCACTGCAGTGTCAGACAGGATGGCTGATTTAAAAAATAGTCCCCAAACAGCACATGATGCAAAGAAAAAAAGAGGTGCACCAAGGTCGCTGGATGGCTAAGCTAAGCGACCCAAGTGGCCGACACAAACACCTGGCCCATCTAGGAGTGGCACTGCAGTGTCAGACTGGATGGCCGATTTAAAAAATAGTCTCCAAACAGCACATGATACAAAGAAAAAAAGAGGTGCACCAAGGTCGCTGGATGGCTAAGCTAAGCAACCCAAGTGGCCGACACAAACACCTTGCCCACCTAGGAGTGGCACTGCAGTTTTCTAGCGAGAAGATGAGTGCTTCCATCCTCATGTGAATCTGAACCACTAGCCATGAACATAGGCCAGGGCCTCAGCCGTTCCTTGCCACTCCGTGTCGTAAATGGCATATTGGCAAGTTTACGCTTCTCATCAGATGCTTTTAATTTTGATTTTTGGGTCATTTTACTGAACTTTTGTAGTATACTTGACGACACAGAGGTAGAGCAATGGACTACTGTACCGTACTGCTATATATATACTGGTGGTCAGCAAAATTCTGCACTGTCCTCCTACTATATAATACTGCGCACAACTAAAATGCAGCACAGGTATGGATGGATAGTATACTTGACGACACAGAGGTAGGTAGAGCAGTGGACTACTGTACCGTACTGCTATATATATACTGGTGGTCAGCAAAATTCTGCACTGTCCTCCTACTATATAATACTGCGCACAACTAAAATGCAGCACAGGTATGGATGGATAGTATACTTGACGACACAGAGGTAGGTAGAGCAGTGGACTACTGTACCGTACTGCTATATATATACTGGTGGTCATCAAAATTCTGCACTGTCCTCCTACTATATAATACTGCGCACAACTAAAATGCAGCACAGGTATGGATGGATAGTATACTTGACGACACAGAGGTAGGTAGAGCAAAGGCCTAATGTACCGTACTGCTATATATTATATACTGGTGGTCAGCAAAATTCTGCACTGTCCTCCTACTATATAATACTGCGCACAACTAAAATGCACCACAGGTATGGATGGATAGTATACTTGACGACACAGAGGTAGGTAGAGCAAAGGCCTAATGTACCGTACTGCTATATATTATATACTGGTGGTCAGCAAAATTCTGCACTGTCCTCCTACTATATAATACTGCGCACAACTAAAATGCACCACATCTATGGATGGATAGTATACTTGATGACACAGAGGTAGGTAGAGCAGTGGCCTACTGTACCGTACTGCTATATATTATATACTGGTGGTCAGCAAAATTCTTCACTGTCCTCCTACTATATATACTGCGCACAACTAAAATGCACCACAGGTATGGATGGATAGTATACTTGACGACACAGAGGTAGGTAGAGCAGTGGACTACTGTACCGTACTGCTATATAATACTGGTGGTCACTGGTCAGCAAAATTCTGCACTGTCCTCCTACAGTATACTACAATGCAGCACAGATATGGAGCGTTTTTCAGGCAGAGAACGTAGATATTTTCAGCACACTGAGCACAGATATTTGCAAGCACACTGAGCACAGATATTTGCAGCACACTGAGCACAGATATTTACAGCACACTGAACACAGAAACTGAGAGAACGCTGCACGTCCTCTCCCTATCATCTCCAATGCATGAGCGAAAATGGCGGCGATGCGCGGCTCCTTATATAGAATACGAATCTTGCGAGAATCCGACAGTGGGATGATGACGTTCGGGCGCGCTCGGGTTAACCGAGCAAGGCGGGAGGATCCGAGTCTGCCTCGGAACCGTGTAAAATTGGTGAAGTTCGGGGGGGGTTCAGATTCCGTGAAACCGAACCCGCTCATCACTAAAATAACCCACCCAAATCTAACTCTCTCTGCACATGTTCTATCTGCCTCCCCTGCAGTGCACATGGTTTTGCCCATCTGCTAACAAAATTGCTGCTACGATCAGGTCTGAATTATAGGCCCAATATACAGTGTAAGGCGTTTTGATGACCACCACTTCGGGGGTGATTCCGAGTTGTTCGCTCGCTAGCTGCTTTTAGCAGCATTGCACACGCTAAGGCGCCGCCCTCTGGGAGTGTATCTTAGCATAGCAGAATTGCTAACGAAAGCTTCGCTAATTTTCTCGTAACGATTACCCCGCAGTTTCTGAGTAGCTCCAGACTTACTCTGCCATTGCGACCAGCTCAGTCCTTTTCGTTCCTGGTTTGACGTCACAAACACACCCAGCGTTCACCCAGCCACTCCCCCGTTTCTCCAGCCACTCCTGCGTTTTCACGTAGAACGCCTGCGTTTTTCCGCACACTCCCATAAAACGGCCAGTTTCCGCCCAGAAACACCCACTTCCTGTCAATCACACTACGATCAGCACAGCGATGAAAAAGCTTCATTATGCCGTGAGTAAAATACCTAACTTTTGTGTAAAATAACTAAGTGCATGCGCTCTGCGTACCTTGCCCATGCGCAGTAAGCGACTAATCGCAGTATAGCGAAAATCGGCAACGAGCGAACAACTCGGAATGACCCCCATAGTGCAAAGAGAATATACTAAGTATTGCGATAGAGCTTTTTTTGTGACCGTTAGGTTCAGGTATGGTTACAGGTAATTTTTAGTGTGCTGAAGGGAAATGTAGGGGTGGGATTTGCAAACCCCCCCCCCCTCTCTGTCTGTCTGTTTGTCTGTGACCCCTCCCCGTTTTCAGCACCTGATACATAATTATCTCCAGGAATGACCTAGCAACTACCATTGTTTGTCTGCTTGTGTGCGAGAGGCATTGAATGGGTGCAGTATTTGGAAGGCATGCTGTTCCTTGTAGTGCCAATGGGAGATCCTGGGGGTGGCTCCTGGGTAAGTTAGCTCTCTCTCTGGATGTGTTTTAGTAATAGCTTTTATCATGAGGCCTACTGTGACAAATTACATGGCCCTATGTAGGAGCTGCTATTATGTAGTGTTAGGACTGCTGACATCGGAGAAGCCTTGAAGTGCCTCAGCAGCTTAAACATGTGTTTGCAAACATGTGTTAACTAATTCTCTGAATTTCTATTACCAGATATGTTCAGGTATGGTTACAGGTAATTTTTAGTGTGCTGAAGGAAAATGTAGGGGTGGGATTTGCAACCCCTCCCTCTCTGTCTGTCTGCCAATATGGAGAGCACTTCAGACACCACCAGACAATACGGAGAGCATTTCAGACACCACCAGACAATATGGAGAACATTTCAGACACCACCAGACAATACGGAGAGCATTTTAGTGACCGCCAGACAACAGAGAGAGCATTTTAGTGACTGCCAGACAACACAGAGAGCATTTCAGTGATCAATAGAAAATATGCAGACCAATTTTATGACCGGCATACAATATCTAGAGTATTTTAGTGACTATCATACAATACTGAGAGCATTTTTGTAAATAAACATATATATATGCAATGCGGCACCTCACTTGTACAACTGAGCTCCTTAATACTCCCCCCAATATGGACCCCATGCTAGATGTAGTGGGTATGAGAGAGGAAGCAATATGCTGACCCTTATGCTGCCAGAGGCTCATTGGTGGCAGTGGACACTGAGTGCAGCTCCAGGAGCCAATACGCAGGTAACAGAACTATACCCTGCCTGCCAGTTACACAGGGTCTAGTAGCCAGAGCAGGGAAACATTCGGGACCCCTGAGGAGAGGAGATAAAAATGGGACCGCGGACCGTTAGAGAGTTCTGAGGCAGCACTCTGAGGGGATGGAGCTGCGCTGTGTGTACCTGTGACACAGCGGCTCTTGAGTCTTGTGAGGCAGCTCAGCGGTGGCTGTGTGGGCGCCGCAGTGTGGAGGAGTGCAGCAGCAGTGAGTAGCAGCAAGCCCCTGGCTGACAGACAGGTGAGCAGCCGGAGCTGTGTTGTGGCCATGTGAGTGAAGCTGCCTGCATCTAACAGCATCCGGGAGAGGAGGAACTGGAGGCGGATCCGAGCGGGACTGGAAGACTAAGATGCATAGGTTTTCAAGTAGGGAGGAGCCGGAGGCCACCCAGGTACAGCAGCTCAGTGACCAGCTGGAGGCGGACCATGGGAGGCAGCTAGACTAATATGTGACAGCCGCAGAAGTAGAGTGAAGACGGTAAGCTTACGGTCATCAGTGGATGGGCGGAGCAAGCTTTTGGCTGCGTGTTGGGGGTGCCCCTCTCAGCTCTGGGCCCCATAGCAGCTGCACTCCCTGCACCTATGGTAGCTACGCCTTTGCCTGCAGCAGCATATAGTGAGAGCGCTGGCCATTCCTGTCCCCGCCGCCCGGCCAGGACTGTGTAGTGTGTATTAATTACTTTACTGACCGGGCAGCCGTCGCGCACTGGCCTGGGTGCACTGATAGTAAAACCACCTCCTGGTCCTGGCTCCGCCTCTTGATGATGTTACCCCGCGCGCCCTCCCCCATCTGACAGCGCGCTTTTTCTGTCTCTCCTTGTGTGCCACAGCAACGCTGCAGTGTTCCTCCTAGGAGGAGGATTCAGAGGACAGGTTATGTAAGGGGCACCAGTATGGGCATTGTGTAAGGGGCACAGCTAGTGGGCATTGTGAAAGGGGCACCATATGGGAATTGTGCAAGGGGCACTGCTACTATGTGCATTGTGTAAGGGGCACAGTTAGTGGGCATTGTGTAAGGGGCACCAGTATGGGCATTGTGTAAGGGGCACCAGTATGGGCATTGTGTAAGGGGCACAGCTAGTGGGCATTGTGTAAGGGGCACCAGTATGGGCATTGTGTAAGGGGCACAGCTAGTGGGCATTGTGTAAGGGGCACCAGTATGGGCATTGTGCAAGGGGCACTGCTACTATGGGCATTGTGTAAGGGGCACTGCTACTATGGGGATTGTGTAAGTGGCATAGCTAGTGGGCATTGTGTAAGGGGCACCAGTATAGGTATTGTGTAAGGGGCTCTGCTACTATGGGCATTGTGTAAGCGGCACAACTACAGTGGGCATTGTGTAAGGGGCACTAGTATGTGCATTGCATAAGGGGCACTGCTACTATGGGCATTGTGTAAGGGGCACTGCTACTATGGGCATTGTGTAAGCAGCACAGCTTGTGGGCATTGTGTAAGGGGCACTAGTATGGGCATTGTGTAAAAGGCACTAGTATGGACATTGCCTAAGGGGCACTGCTACTATGGGCATTGTGTAAGGAGCACTATTATGGGCATTTTGTAAGGGGCACTGCTACTATTGGCATTTTGTAAGCGGCACTGCTACTATGTTCATTGTGTAAGCGGCACTGCTACTATGGGCATTGTGTAAGGGGCACAACTACAGTGGACATTGTGTAAGGGGCACTAGTATGTGCATTGCATAAGGGGCACTGCTACTATGGGCATTGTGTAAGGGGCACTAGTATGGGTATTGTGTAAGGGGCACTAGTATGGGCATTGTGTAAGGGGCACTGCTACTATGGGCATTGTGTAAGCGGCACTGCTACTATGGGCATTGTGTAAGGGGCACTACTACTATGGGCATTGTGTAAGGGGCACTACTACTATGGGCATTGTGTAAGGGGCACAACTACAGTGGGCATTATGTAAGGGGCACTACTACTATGGGCATTGTGTAAAGGATACTGCTACTATGGGCATTTGTTTAAATGGCACAAATACAGTGGGCATTGTGTAAGGGGCACTAGTATGGGCATTGTGTAAGGGGCACAACTACAGTGGGCATTGTGTAAGGGGCACTAGTATGGGCATTGTGTAAGGGGCACTGCTACTATGGGCATTGTGTAAGGGGCACTAGTATGGGCATTGTGTAAGGGGCACTGCTACTATGGGCATTGTGTAAGGGGCACAACTACAGTGGGCTTTGTGTAAGTGGCACAACTACAGTGGGCATTGTGTAAGGGGCACAACTACAGTGGGCATTGTGTAAGGGGCACAACTACAGTGGGCATTGTGTAAGGGGCACAACTACAGTGGGCATTGTGTAAGGAGCACTAGTATGGGCATTGTGTAAGAGGCACTGCTACTATTGGCATTGTGTAAGTGGCACAACTGCATTGGGCATCGTGTAAGGGGCACTAGTATGGGCATTGTGTATGGGGCACTGCTACTGTGGTCATTGTGTAAGGGGCACAACTAAAGTGGGCATTGTGCAAGAGCACAACTGCAGTTGGCATTGTGTAACGGGCACTAGTATTGGCATTGTGTAAGAGGCACAACCACTGTGGGCATTGTGTGTAAGCGGCACTAGGCACCGAATGAAGGGAGGTGGAGGCTGAAAGACACAGAATGAAGGGGGGCAGGCTAAGAGACAGAGTGAGGGGTGGAAGGCTGAA
Source organism: Pseudophryne corroboree (assembly GCF_028390025.1). Classification (NCBI taxonomy): domain Eukaryota; kingdom Metazoa; phylum Chordata; class Amphibia; order Anura; family Myobatrachidae; genus Pseudophryne; species Pseudophryne corroboree. Next base: position 823,056,273 of record NC_086447.1, read on the forward strand.
AGACACAGAAAGAAGAGTGGGAGGCTGAGAGGCACAAAGTGAAGGGGGGAGACTAATACCCCTTACAGACCGCTAGCTTTTGACACTGGTTATTGCACATGAGCGTGCATTACCCATGTTGCTATGCGGTCTGAAAGGGCCCAGTTGGAATAATCTGGGTCGAGCATCCCGGTATTCCAACTCGGGTAGTGAGCTGGGTTGAACGCGTGTTCAGCCCGGCTTGTTGTGCTGTGTGAACGGGAAAGCCAGGTCGATGCGACCAGTTTCCCTTTCACAGTGTACAGTATGTACGGGTGGTTCTTGGAGATCCTCAATATGTCGGGTTGGGGACAGCAACTGAAGTCGGCAGCACACGGCGGAATAACCACAAAGAGTCAGGATAACTGCAACGTTTCGATGTGTATTTTACATCGTCATCAGGCAAAGAATATATACAAACACCAAACTCTGCTCACCTTATATCCCCACCATGTGCAGCGGCAACCACGGCGTCCGGAAACGGGAGGCGAGTCGCCAACAAGTGACGTCATCACACCCCGTCCGTAGCCATGGTAACCGTTTATCAACAATATAGTGAATCATAAAAACGGCAGCAGCAGAGGCAGCCACACCGAATTGAGACAATATAACTAGCAAAAAATACACACAATACAGACAATGAAAAAACGGCATGTTAAATATAAGTATAATATGATATACAGAATCAAATTATCATATCACAGATAGAGCTGTACCATAAAAGCACATAGAACCAGTCTGAATACCTTCGGAGGAGTATAATGAATATATTTAAAATATTAAATAAACGCATGTAAACCCAGATTCTCATTAAGGCCACGGGGTGCAAGGGAACCCAATCTAAAAATCCAACCGGATTCACATTTAAGCAATTTTAAAGAGCGATTACCCCCCCGTAATGATGGAGGAATATGATCAATGATCATATATCTAAGATTGGCCATGCTGTGACCCGCCTCCGAAAAGTGGCGGGTTGGGGACAGCGGCTGTGAAGGGGCTCAGGCGGGTCACACAAGGGAAGCACCCGTGTACGGCTCCCGGGTGCAACCCGCCATTGGCAGTCTGAAAGGGGTATAAGAGACACCAAGTGAGGTGGATTATGAGACATGCATAGCAGGGAGACGCAGGGAGGAGATGATGGTGGGGGTGAGAGAAGACAAACGGAGGGGAGGAGATGGTGTGGCTGAGAGATGCAGGCGGGAGATGAGGGTATGGCTGAGAGACACGGAGGAGAATATGGTGTGGCTGAGAGATGCAGGGGGCAGGAGGTGACACAAGTCTCGTTGAACCGACTGAAGACGCTGTCTGTCCATCATATAGGTAAGGTGCATATGTAATGGAAAGAATGCTCCCAGTGTGACATATTGACATGCCCTGTTAACAGTGGCCAATCCCTTTGTGGTATGTGATTAATATTGCAATGAGTGCCAATAGGCGGTGCTAGACACGCCCAGTAGGTGGTGCTAAACATGCCGCTCCGACGGTGCACCCCCTAATAAAATGTTCTGCGCACGCCTATGTGATGGAAATGGGATGTGGCTCATGATCGCAGCACTTCCAGCGAGGCCATGCCTCCCCAGTAACATGGCCACATCCCCTAATTTCGGTGCACGCATATGTCCCCCTGAAAAATTGGGAGGTATGCATTAGTATATCCCCCACCTTATCCAGGCAACTGCAACCCCTTCCCGACTCTGCCTACCCCTCCCTGGTTAGGCTGGGTACACACAAGACAGACATGTTGATGGACCAGCCATCATCGTCGACAGAGCAGCTGATTCAGGGAAGTATACTGTTGATCAGCCACCTCATTTGTAGGTCAGGCTCAGGACACCCATCTGTATGGGCATTTTGATTTGCTCACCTAGCTGGGGTGTTGGCCCGCGCAACACATGTATATATTGGCCATCGGCTGTGTTGCATAGCTGACACGATATCATACCTCCCAGCCGTCACGATTTTAATGGGACTGCCTGCTATTTGAGGACTGTCACACCCACCCACCCATGGGCGGTCAGGAGGTTGGGGACACGCTGACACTGCTGCTGCTTTTCTCTGATACAGATTGAGCAGCGGTGCCGATGAAGGAGAGTGGATGCCACTCGCACGCACGCAGCATCCATTCAGCGCATAGAGGAAACTGAGCGCAGCCCAGCAGCTGCTGGAGTGCTGGGCTCCCCACCAGGGTGACACCAAAATGGGAGTGTGTCCTGCCGTCACGCCCCCAGTACAGCCTCATTGTAATGGAATTGAAGCCATGCCCCCTTTTCAGGTCCCTCCTTTCAAATCTAGAATGTTGGGAGGAATGTGATATGTCTGTGAATGACGTTGTTCACAGACATATAAGAGGTACACACCCGACGATGGGCTTGGAATATATCAGCCGTTTGCTTGAACTGCCGTTATATTACCTAGAGCATTCCCAGCTTTACTCTGTGATCTCTGCATACTACAGAACAGCAGAGAAGGAGGGTCTATAGAGGAGAAAAGTAGAAAGGGGTATTGGCTGGAGGAGAACAAAGGGATTTCCTGACGTCAGCACATTAATGGCTGGTCCCAGGGAGGAACCAGCCAACATGCGTCACAGCACCAGTGGGGCTGGCCCCAGTTATCATTGTGATGCAGATCCCCGCTGGCCAGCTAAGGCTACACGCTGGGCTGGCCTTTTTCACCTAACAAGCACTCAAACCCTGGATCAGATTTATCAAGCCTTGAAGAGTGATACATTGCACGGTGATAAAGTACCAACCAATCAGCTCCTAACTGTCATTTTTCAAACGCAGTAACATGACAGGAGCTGGTTGGTTGGTGCTTTATCACCGTGCAATTTATCACTCTCCAAGGTTTAATAAATCTGGGCCCCTGTGTATGATTTTGTACCATGCCTGACTTAACGTCATATCTCACATTCCTACGGCATCACTATACTCTGTTTATATCATGTTAAACAGCCTTTTATCCAAAGAGATACTTGCTTTTTTGATAAAAAAAAATGTTTATTAAAATGTGTAATTAATATAGTTAAATGAGCTGGAATTAATTAAGTTGTAACTACTTGACATTTCTTGAGAATTAGTTAGAGCTGCCATAAATGTAATATAATACCTTTTTTTATCTCCATGTTTTATGAACCGTGTATGAAATGAGCAGAGGTTTAGAGGTAGGATTATCAACAGAGTGTTAAATGGCAAATCATATCTGCCATTGCTGATGAACGGATATGCTTTCAAGATATCTTTTAATTAAGGGTATTAAAGGTGGATATGAATAGCTGAATTAAATTTAGATTTTTCCATCCCCTAGCCCAAGTTGCCAGTTATCTTTTAAAGCCTGCATCTAAATAAACTGATTTTTAATCCCACTGCCAACAAAAATGAATCAATATAGGCAATTTAGCGTTCTCTCTTTGACTGCCTATATTATTTGTTAAGGCATTCATCGTTATTCTAATTCTTGAAGTTTTCTTATTAAAAATGTGAGGATTGCTGTAATAAGTTGGTACAACCTTTTATACATTATGCGATGTTATATAAAATCTCATGCATTTTTATCTCTTCTGCCAAAAGAACTTCGTTAAAAAGTTACTGCTGATGAATTACAAAATTGCTGCAATATTTAATCAAGGACGAAAGGTTCAATGTCGTACTGTGTTATGTAAATTTATATTTAAAAGATTGCAGAGATTGTTTTTTTTATATGCTCTTCTGTTTATGCTATTTATTATATTTATTTTATTTCTGTTTATGGTCTTTATAATATTCTGGTTGGTTTTTAAACACAAGGTTTTTTTCAAAAAAAGCTAACTTTGGATAAACTATATATTAAAAATTATTTAGATCTTATGGATAAAATCTGACATGCGTCATTTGATTGTTTAGGTCAACTTTCACAGAGTATGTACCAGCTGCATTGTCCTGCAGTCTTTAACCATTTGCCTCTGGTAAACATTTGTAATGCCTGGAGATGTTATAGCACAATTGCCCCCAGCTGCCACAACCAAGGTTTCATTTTTACTTTGCGTTATTTGTACAATACCAACAAGATGAGCTTCCCTGGTTACTGAAGCTCTTCTGAAACATACACTCATGAATTAAAGACTAATCTAATGAGAACTCCTTCTTGAATGTCCACATTGAGAGTCTATTGTTCAGGGCAATCCGGCACAAGGATGTATTTGGCATTGCGGCGGTCAGGATGCAAGAGATAGAGGGGGTGGTTAGCCATAGCTGACACACCCCGAGGATGAGCCATAGCTGCATCCCCCGAGGGTTAGGACAGGGGAGTGGGGAGAGTAAAAAATATTTACTCCGGCCGGTGTCAGGCTCTTCAGTGGCGGGATTCCGCTGTTGGTCATGTGACTGCCAGAATCCCAACCTCCGGTATTACATACTGAACCCACTGCAAAATATATTTTTATACAAGTTAAAGAAGTTTTACAGCTTTCTATTTTTAAATGTTTTACCCTTCACGCACTCTACATCTTTTGTAGGGGTTTCTCATCACCACCTAACCTCTGTGTTTAGTCAGCAGTGTCCCTGGACTTACAGCTACTGTTTACTGTCTAACTCCCATGCCCAGAGATAGAAAGACCACCAAAAAATAAATGTGGAAAGAAGATGGGGGGACATGTGCCTTATGGGGACATATTAACTATATGGTTGCATGTGAGGCTATGTAGAGCAGGGCTGTAACAGGGTGATTTACAGCCCTTTGCCACCCCCTGAAAAATGTGGAGTCACAATGACAGGCTGAGGCATACTTGCCTACCTGACCCTCTCCATGAGGGAGAAAATGCTCTGTTCCTGGACTTTCCTGGTAATGTATGATTGCCATCACCTGTGGTGAAACACCTTTCTTATCAATTAACTAGCTCACCACAGGTGATGGCAATCATACATTACCAGGAAAGTCCAGGAACAGAGCATTTTCTCCCTCATGGAGAGGGTCAGGTAGGCAAGTATGGGCTGAGGGGTGGGCCATAAGCACCAGGAAGAAGGATACTACAGGTGGCTCTTCACATTGCAAGGTGAAGGTCTGGACCATCCTTTGAATATTCCAGACAGCAATGCAGCAGGTCTAGTGGCTGCAAGCCAAATGCAGGTGCCATGTGGCAGCGAAGGTACCGGACCCAGAGCCCTGCACCCTAGGAGGTGGCACCAATCTAACACCCCCTCTAGTTACGGACCTGTTGTAGAGGTTGAAGAATGCAACACCCCCCGGCACCAGGTATCCCAGATGGGATTACAAGCCCGACGCCGGTATACCGACACCCGGGATCCCGACACCCAGGATCCTGAACGTCCCACCGCTGGACCGCAGGAGAGGTAAACCGCAATGTTAGGTTTAAACTGCAGAGAGAGAGTTAGGTAAGGCTGCGGGGAGGGGGGGTTAGGTTTAGGCTGCTGGGAGGGGGGTTAGGATTATCCACCCCTGCAAAGGGTTAGGGTTAGGGTTAGGCTGCGGGGGAGGAGGGGAGGTAGGTTTAGACTGCGGGAAGGGGGGAATAGGTGCCAATGGGGAGTGGGGAGGGTTAGCGTTAGGCTGCAGGGGTGGGGGGGTTGTGTTTAGGCTGCAGGAATGGAGGGTTAGGGGGCCATTGGGGGCAGGCAAGCATACTTACCTTCCCCCTATTGGGATGCCACTGTAGGTATTCTGACCGACGGCATCCCAACCGCCGGCATTGCGAACCCAACCCAAATAAATATACAAAGCCACTTAGGTTTCCATTAAGAAGAAGTGATTTGGCAACATGTAGCAGAAAGAATCTACCAGATCAAGTGTTGACTATGTTTGGGTGTTACAGGAGGCTCGGGGAAATAGAGATGAAGAGGACAGTATGGAACCTGAATCTGTGTTATGGTTCAGATAAGATTTACACTTTTACGTTAAGAAGCTACTGTATCTTTGGGCATTCCCAAAATATATGGAGCAGGGTACTCTCCCTTGCGCATTCACACCATCAAAATGATGACACCTAGATTGGTTGCTAATGTTATGGGCAAATTCTCCACTTATCCACTTCTCCTTTCTTTAGTAGGTTTGATACATGTCACCCTTATGTCCTATACTAGATCAGTTTAAACAGATACAATGGTATTTTGGGCTCTCATATCCACCTACTTTTCTTATTTAATTAAAAAAAAATGTTAATTTGCTTTATTGAACTGATTATATAAAGGAAAGCAGAGGATTAATAATCATAATAACCACACACTCTGTGATATTTGCAGGGCTGTCTTAACAGCAGTGTAGGCCCCTGGGCACAGCAATGCACTGGGCCCCCTACCCATCCTCCAGTGGTAGGGGTGGGGGGTGCTATCAGTGGCAGCTTTGAAGTCCCGCGGGTGGTAGGGGGTGTTCTATCTTCCGCTAAGCATGTAGGACCTGGAGCAGTCATTTCTGCTAATCAGTGGCGGTTCTTGCCACGGGCAAGCAGGACTTTTGCCCAGGGCGCCGCCTTCCGGAGGGCGCTGGCGCCATCCGGAGGGCGCCGCACCGTGGCAAGATCCGCCACTGCTGCCCGCTGTGTCCCCCGTCCGCCTCCGCTGCCGTCCCCGTCCTCGGCGCCTCCTGTGAAGGGAACTAGACGCTATGCATCTAGTTTCCCTTCGTGGAGAGTAACTGCTGAGCGGTGCGCGATGACGTCATCGCGCACCGCACAGCAAAGGTCCTCTCCACGAAGGGAACTAGACGCATAGCGTCTAGTTTCTCTTCGTGGAGAGGACCTTTTGCTGTGCGGTGCGCGATGACGTCATCGCGCACCGCTCAGCATTCAAGCGGCGCTTTCAATGTACAGGGGGCGTGACTCACCACGCCCCCTGTATTAGGCCACGCCCCTTTCCTGCCCGGGGCGCTCTGCGCCCTTGAACCGGCCCTGCTGCTAATTACTCCTTTACTGCACAAATGGGGCTAAACTGTAGAAGGGGGCATTGGGCTGAATGAAGAAGCCCTGGTACATGACTTTTAGGGTGGTAGAGGGTGTTTAATACGTAGGGGAGGGGTGGATAGTGGAGTGGGCTTAATATTTATAATTTTCTGGTGGGAGGGAGGGCAGCTTGCTTGACTGCAGATATCTCAAGTTCCTGAAAATATATTTCTTAGCTTTGAACGGGATAAAAAAACTAGAGAGTCCCACTTTTCACAAGGTACTGGGGAATTAGGGCTCAGAGTTCAGGTGCCAGAGCAATTCACCAATGAAAACCTAAAACTGCATATTAGGCGTGTGGAGCTGAAGCAGGGACCAGCTGCTTGAAGGCTGATATTTCTGGTTCTGGGCATAGTAGAGACAAGCTTCCAGTGTCCACCAAAAGGAGAGAGTCGCAGCTTTTGGATTATATCCTCAGAAAAACTCTAAGTCAGACAGAACCCGAGATATCTGGCTGGGAAGAGCAATTAACAGGCTTGGATGGGGACCACTACTTTGAGGTCGGATATCTCTGGTTCCCCATGGCCGATTTTAAAAAATCTGGTACCCCTGGAAAGAGGGGACCCTCAGCTATCAGCCTAGGGCCCTTATACTCCTCGGGCCCTTGGGCAAGAGCCCATTGAGCCCATACGGAAAGACGGCCCTGGATATTTGCAGCAATAGCAATAATTGTCCTAATATGTGGTGCCAAACACCAGGAAATAGATATAAACAAATTAGATCATTATTGGATATTAGTAATTGCATCTGGAAGGTGACCAGGTGCCCGCTGCTTTCACATCGCAAAACCTGCTTTTGAAATGGTATTTGAAACGGTTCTTAAAACGGGTCTGAGCAGTTAAACCCCTTTCACATCTCATGTTGTAACCAGTAAATTACCATTTCATTCCCGTTTTGGTACCTTTCACACTGAACCCGTTTCACCCATAGAAAACAGTGGTTGTCATTATAAATGGACTTTTCTGGCCCACACATTATTATTAATCACTAATTAATTCATTATTAATAATTTGGATAGTCGTACGATGGAACCCAGCAGCTTGAAGCATATCTATTTTTATTAGATGGGATTAGGTACTTGGTTTGTCTTTTTTGGAGGCACAAGTATTATTTATATATTTTTTAAAATTATTTTTTTTTTTTTAAGATGGAATGGTTAAAAACACGGAAAAAAATGGCGTGGGGTCCCCCCTCCAAAGCATAACCAGCCTCGGGCTCTTCGAGCTGGTCCTGCTTCTAAAAATGCGGGGGGAAAATTGACAGGGGATCCCCCGTATTTTTAAAACCAGCACCGGGCTCTGCGCCTGGTGCTGGTGCAAAAAATACGGGGGACAAAACGAGTAGGGGTCCCCCGTATTTTTCACACCAGCATCGGGCTCCACTAGCTGGACAGATAATGCCACAGCCGGGGGTCACTTTTATGCCGTGCCCTGCGGCCGTGGCATTAAATATCCAACTAGTCACCCCTGGCCGGGGTACCCTGGGGGAGTGGGGACCCCTTCAATCAAGGGGTCCCCCCCCCCCCAGCCACCCAAGGGCCAGGGGTGAAGCCCGAGGCTGTCCCCCCCCATCCAATGGGCTGCGGATGGGGGGGCTGATAGCCTTTGTTGTAAATGAAAAGATATTGTTTTTTCCAGTAGTACTACAAGTCCCAGCAAGCCTCCCCTGCAAGCTGGTACTTGGAGAACCACAAGTACCAGCATGCGGGAGAAAAACTGGCCCGCTGGTACCTGTAGTTCTAATGGAAAAAAAATACCCAAATAAAAACAGGACACAGACACCGTCGACAGTAAAACTTTATTACACACTGCCGACAAACACATACTTACCTATGTTCACACGCCGACATCGGTCCTCTTCTCCATGTAGAATCCAGGGGTACCTGAAAATAAAAGTTCAATATACTCACCTCAGCCATGGTCCAGAGATAAATCCACGGACTTGGCAAAAAAAGAAAACGAACACCCGGACCTGCGGACCGAAAGGGGTCCCATGCTAACATATGAGACCCCTCTCCCCGAATGCCGGGACATCACGTGACTCCTGTCACTGAAGTCCCTTCAGCCAATCAGGAAGCGCTACTTCCGTGGCGCTCACCTGATTGGCTGTGCACTGTCTGAGCTGTCAGACAGCGCATCGCAAAGCCGCTCCATTACTTTCAATGGTGGGAAGTTTGCGGCTAGCGGTGGGGTCACCCGCCGGTCAGCCGCTGACCGGCGGGTGACCCCACCGCTAGCCGCAAACTTCCCACCATTGAAAGTAATGGAGCGGCTTTGCGATGCGCCGCTGACCGGCGGGTGACCCCACCGCTAGCCGCAAACTTCCCACCATTGAAAGTAATGGAGCGGCTTTGCGATGCGCTGTCTGACAGCTCAGACAGTGCACAGCCAATCAGGTGAGCGCCACGGAAGTAGCGCTTCCTGATTGGCTGAAGGGACTTCAGTGACAGGAGTCACGTGATGTCCCGGCATTCGGGGAGAGGGGTCTCATATGTTAGCATGGGACCCCTTTCGGTCCGCAGGTCCGGGTGTTCGTTTTCTTTTTTTGCCAAGTCCGTGGATTTATCTCTGGACCATGGCTGAGGTGAGTATATTGAACTTTTATTTTCAGGTACCCCTGGATTCTACATGGAGAAGAGGACCGATGTCGGCGTGTGAACATAGGTAAGTATGTGTGTGTCGGCAGTGTGTAATAAAGTTTTACTGTCGACGGTGTCTGTGTCCTGTTTTTATTTGGGTATTTTTTTTCCATTAGAACTACAGGTACCAGCGGGCCAGTTTTTCTCCCGCATGTGGTACTTGTGGTTCTCCAAGTACCAGCTTGCGGGGGAGGCTTGCTGGGACTTGTAGTACTACTGGAAAAAACAATATCTTTTCATTTACAACAAAGGCTATCAGCCCCCCCATCCGCAGCCCATTGGATGGGGGGGGACAGCCTCGGGCTTCACCCCTGGCCCTTGGGTGGCTGGGGGGGGGGGACCCCTTGATTGAAGGGGTCCCCACTCCCCCAGGGTACCCCGGCCAGGGGTGACTAGTTGGATATTTAATGCCACGGCCGCAGGGCACGGCATAAAAGTGACCCCCGGCTGTGGCATTATCTGTCCAGCTAGTGGAGCCCGATGCTGGTGTGAAAAATACGGGGGACCCCTACTCGTTTTGTCCCCCGTATTTTTTGCACCAGCACCAGGCGCAGAGCCCGGTGCTGGTTTTAAAAATACGGGGGATCCCCTGTCAATTTTTCCCCCGCATTTTTAGAACCAGGACCAGCTCGAAGAGCCCGAGGCTGGTTATGCTTTGGAGGGGGGACCCCACGCCATTTTTTTCCGTGTTTTTCACATTTAAACGTTTATAAAGCCACTCTCTCATGTGTCTCCTGTGTTTTCCAAGCTGTTTCCTGGTTGTGGCTGGTGACATCACACATGGAGACAGCCTATCATCTTCTGGGGCTTGCAAATACCGTTTCAGACCCTTTCACACTGCACAGTGAAATGGGACTGAAACGGGTAGGACCCTGCTTTTTTACCGTTTCAAAATACCGGTATTTTGAAAACGGTAAATTGAAGGGGACCCTTTCACATCGCAGCTTGACCCGTTTAGGAAGCCAGTTAAAACGGCAAAATACCGGGTATAAGCTGCGGTGTGAATAGGCACCGCTTGGCAATGAAAGATCCAGCTCCTTGGCTACTTATGTTTGTGGCCATAATTGGCACTGATCTCTTCGCTCAGCAATCAGTCTATAAGGCTTGATAAATCAGGGCCCAAGTGGGTCATTCCGAGTTGATCGCGCGCTAGCTATTTTTTTGCAGCGCTGCGATCAGATAGTCGCTGCCTATGGGGGAGTGTATTTTCGCTTTGCAAGTGTGCGAACGCTTGTGCAGCCGAGCGGTACAAAAACAGTTTGTGCCGTTTCTGAGTAGGTCTGAACTTACTCAGCCGCTACGATCACTTCAGCTTGTCCGGTCCCTGATTTGACGTCATACACCCAACCTGCAAACGCTTGGACACGCCTGCGTTTACCCAACCACTCCCTGAAAACGGTCAGTTGAGACCCATAAACGCCTTCTTCCTGTCAATCTTCTTGCGATCGGCTGTGCGAATGGATTCTTCATTAAATCGATTCGCTTTGTACCCGTATGACGCGCCTCCGCATTGCGGTGCATACGCATGCACAGTTTTGCAGAGTTTTGACCTAATCACAGCGCTACAAAAATAGGATTTTAATTACCTAACAGTAAATCCTTTTCTCATAGTCCGTAGAGGATGCTGGGGTCCACATTAGTACCATGGGGTATAGACGGGTCCACTAGGAGCCACTGGCACTTTAAGAGTTTGAGAGTGTGGGCTGGCTCCTCCCTCTATGCCCCTCCTACCAGACTCAGTCTAGAAACTGTGCCCGAGGAGACGGACAACTTAGAGAGAAGGATTTTACACAGATAGTGACAAGATTCACACCAGCTCACACTCAAGGCAAACCAAGCTAACTAGCTTGAAACATCAGCAACGGCTGAACAATATTACTTAACCAAGTAACAAAACAGTACTTAACCAAGAACTAAGCAGTACTGAACTAAGCAACCACTGCAGGATCACGAAGTGCTGGGCGGGCGCCCAGCATCCTCTACGGACTACGAGAAAAGGATTTACCAGTAGGTAATTAAAATCCTATTTCTCTTATGTCCTAGAGGATGCTGGGGTCCACATTAGTACTGTGGGGATGTACCAAAGCTCCCAGAACGGGAGGGAGAGCACGGAGGCTCCTGCAGAACTGATTGACAAAACTTAAGGTCCTCAGAGGCCAAAGTATCGAACTTGTAGAATCTTGCAAACGTGTTCGACCCAGACCAAGTAGCTGCTCGGCAAAGCTGTAAAGCTAAGACACCCCGGGCAGCCGCCCAGGAAGAACCCACCTTACGAGTAGAGTGGGCCTTAACAGATGTAGGACATGGCAATCCTGCTGTAGAATACACATGCTGGATAGTGAACCTGATCTAGCGAGATATAGTCTGCTTAGAAGCAGGACACCCAAGTTTCCTGGGATCATACAGGACAAACAGAGTCCGATTTTCTGTGACGAGCAGTCCTCTTCACATAGATTTTCAGAGCCCTTACAACATCCAAGGACTTTGATGAAATTGAGGTGTCAGTAACCACTGGAACCACAATAGGTTGGTTGATACGAAATGCCAACACAATCTTTGGAAGGAACTGCTCACATGTCCGGAGCTCAGCTCTATCTTCATGGAAGATCGAGTAGGGGCTCTTACAAAACAAAGACCCCAGCTCCGACACACGTCTAGCAGAAGCTAAGGCCAACAAAGTGACAGCCATCCATGTGAGAAACTTGACCTCAACCTCCCGTAGAGGCTCGAACCAATCCAATTGGAGAAACTGCAGCACCACGTTAAGATCCCATGGTGCCGTAGACGGCACAAAGGGAGGCTGGATGTGCAGAACCCCTTTCAAAAAGGTCTGAACCTCTGGGAGGGAAGCCAGCTGTTTCTGGAAGAAAATGGATAAGACCGATATCTGGACCTTTACAGATCCCAACCTCAGGCCCATATCCACACCTGCTTGCAGGAAGAGGAGAAACCGTCCCACTTAAAACTTCACTGTAGGAAACTTTCTGGACACACACCAAGATACATATTTTTTCCAAATACGATGGTAATATTTAGACGTTACTCCTTTCCTAGCGTGTATCAGGTAGGAATAACCTTGTTCGGAATGCCCTTCCGAGCTAATATCTGGCGTTCAACCTCCATGCCGTCAAATGTAGCCACGGTAAGTCTTGATAAGCGAACGGCCCCTACTGCAGCAGGTCCTCCCGAAGAGGAAGAGGCCTCGGCTCTTCTAGCAGTAGATCCAGAAGATCTGCGTACCAAGCCCTTCTTGGCCAGTCCGGACTCGAAGCAATGAGGATCTTCTGAACTCTTATTCTCCTTATGAGTTTTAGTACTCTTGGAATGAGTGGAAGTGGAGGAAACACGTACACCAACTGGAACATCCACGGAATCACTAGGGCGTCCACCGCCACAGCTTGCGAGTCCCTCGACCAGGAACAATACCGCCGAAGCTTCTTGTTGAGACGAGAGGCCATCATGTCTATTTGAGGTACAGCCCAAAGATCTGTTGCCTCCGTGAACACCTACGGATGGAGTCCCCACTCTCCTGGATGGAGATCGTGTCTGCTGCGGAAGTCCGCTTCCCAGTTGTCTACTTCCGGAATGAAGATTGCTGACAGCTCCAATGTGTGATTTTCTGCCCAGAGGATGATTCTTGTTACCTCTGACATTGCAGCTCTGCTCTTCGTTTCGCCCTGTCGGTTTATGTAAGCCACTGTCTTTACATTGTCCGACTGCACTTGAACGGCTCGATCCCTCAGAAGATGGGCCGCTTGGAGAAGACTGTTGTAGACGGCTTTCAGTTCTAGAATGTTTATTGGTAGGCCGGCTTCCAGACTTGACCACCTTCCTTGGAAGGTCTCCCCTTGAGTGACTGTGCCCCAGCCCCGGAGACTTGCATCCGTGGTTAGAAGGATCCAGTCCTGAATCTCAAACCTGCGGCCCTCCAGAAGGTGAGGTAATTGTAGCCACCAGAGGAGTGAAATCCTGGCCTTTGGCGATAGACGTATTCTCTGGTGCATGTGTTGATGAGATCCCGACCACTTGTCCAGGAGATCCAGTTGGAAGCGTCGAGCATGAAACCTCCCTTGTAAGAGGTCACCATCTTCCCCAAAAGGCGAATGTACTGATGAACCGACACCCGAGCTGGCTTCAGGACATCCCGAACCATTGTTTGTATCACCAACGCTTTCTCCTCCGGAAGAAACACCCTCTGCACTTCCGTGTCGAGGATAATTTCCAGAAAGGACAACCCCCTGGTTGGCCCTAAATGTGATTTTGGAAGATTCAGGATCCAACCATGTTCCCTGAGTAGATGGGTCGTGAGAACAATGGACTATAAAAGCTTCTCCTTGGACGATGCATTTATTCAGTTCCAGGCCGAATGGCAGGGCCTGGAACTGAAAATGAATGTCTAACAGTGCGAATCAGAGAAAAGCTTGATGCGGCGGCCCAATCAGAATGTGGAGGTACGCATCTTTGATATCCAGGGATACCAGGAATTCCCCCTCCTCCAAACCTGATATCACCGCCCTCAGAGATTCCATTTTGAACTTGAACTCCCTCAGAAAGGGGTTTAGCAATTTTAAGTTCAAAATGGGTCTGACCGAACCATCCGGTTTCGGTACCATGAAAAGGTTTGAATAGTAACCTTTGTTTTGCAAATGGGGTGGAACTGGTACAATGACCTATGACTCCACCAACTTCTGGATGGCTTCCTGTAGGATAGCCCTGTCTGCCAGCAAAGCCGGCAAGCCTGATTTGAAGAAACGGTGAGTAGGGAGATCTTGAAACTCCAGCCTGTACCCCTGGGACACAATATCTTGCACCCAGGGATCAAGGCCGGACCACACCCAGACGTGGCTGAAATGACTGAGTCTCGCCCCCACCAGCCCCACCTCCAGGCCACACTGTCCATCGTCATGCTGAGGACTTTGGCGTTCCTGAAGCAGGCTTCTGTTCCTGGGAACCCGCAGCAGCAGGTTTCTTGGATTTTGGTCGACCTCCTCTAAAGAAGGTATTGGACGGCTTGGCCTTTCTTGTTTTAGCAGCCCGAAAGGACTGTGATGCAGCTGAAGAAAAAGGTTTCTTCGTAGCAGGTGCAGCTGAGGGAAGAAAAGGTGACTTACCCGCTGTAGCCGTGGAAATCCACGCATCCAACGCTTCCCCAAAGAGAGCCTGACCTGTGTAGTGTAGAGTCTCCACACCTCTCCTGGATTCTGCGTCGGCAGACCACTGGCACAGCCAAAGTCCTCTACGAGCTGAGACAGACATGGAAGCCAGCTCTTTCATGGATTCCACCATAAATCCTGCAGAATACTGAATGTTATGTAAAAACAAGTCAACGTCACTTTTATACATTGTATCCAAATCCTCAAGTAACGTGCCTGACCACTTTACTATCGCTTTGGAAATCCATGCACAGGCAATAGTAGGACGTAGTATCACCCCTGAAACCGTGTATATGGATTTGAGCATAGTGTCAATTTTGCGATCAGCCAGTTCTTTTAACGCGGTAGATCCGGGGACAAGTAAAACCACCTTTTTTGAGAGTCTGGATACAGACGCTTCCACTATGGGTGGGTTTTCCCATTTTTTCCTATCCTCCCCAGGGAAAGGGAAAGCAACCAGAACCTTTCTAGGGATCTGATTTTTTTTCTCCGGGTTTTCCCAGGCTTTCTCAAATATAGCAGGGAAGGAGTGCGAGGCTTTCTTATTGTCAGTGAAGTAAGCCTCCTCAACCTGCTCAGGTGTTGTATCAGCAATAGTCAACACATCTCTAATGGCCTCTATCATCAACTGCACCCCTTTTGCAAGAGATGCCGCCCCCTGCAGCACATCTCCATCACCGTCTGCCGTGTCGGAATTGGTATCCGTGTCATCTTGCATAATCTGGGCAAGAGCACGTTTTTGGGAGCGTACATTAGGGGGCCCTGAGGTAACAGAACCGGACCAAACTGCCATAGAGTTCTGTAAAACCTGAGTTGCAGACTCATTTTGTGCAACTCTAGTAGAAATCTGAGAAATCATACTTTTAAGAGAGACTAACCACTCAGGCTCCTTTGCTGGGACCTGCGCTAACACAGTGCAATCCTGATTACATGGAATGGGATCATCCTGAGAGGACATATCCTCTGCAGCATATGACACAGAGTCCCAGGACATAGCTGAATGGAGAACACAAACACTACACACACACACACACACACACACACACACACACGGAAGGGCAGACAGAGTTTCCCCCCAAGAATGGCAAGAGAGACACAGAGATTGGAGCCAACCCCCACACAGCGCTATAAGATAGGGAGACCCCCAACCAGCACTTACTGTGTACCTTAATAGGTTGCACAGCACAGATATACAGCCTCCCCCCCCCCCCCCCCTTCTACAACTGGTACCGTATAAGATAGCTGGAGTTGATTTGGAGGGATAGCTCTCACTGACAGGGCTTCTGCAGGCAGGAAAATGGCGCTGAGCGCTGCTGGGTCCACTCTGAGAAGCTCCGCCCCCTTTCATGGTGCTGCTTCCCGCTCTTCTGAAGATTATACTGGCCTGAGGAAAAGTGCTGCCAGCGATCCTGGGACCCTGACAGGCTTGGTGGTCAGTGTAGGGTGTAGGCGCTGGTTCAGGGAGCCCCTCACAGCGCCGCACTATGTACCGCTGAACCCCGGAGCACAGTTAGTACTGCGCTTCCTACCCTGTTGCCGTCATCTTCACACCGGCTCCCCGCTTGCCAGGGGGAGCGGTGACTAACTCGCCACTGATCTTCTGGCTCTGTAAGGGGGTGGCGGCATGCTGCTGGGGTGAGCGATCCCCTGTGGCGGGGAACATTCGATCCCCTCAGGAGCTCAGTGTCCTGTCAGCGGTGATAGTGGCTCAGACCCTGCAGGGCGGACACTACTCCCCTCCTTAGTCCCACGAAGCAGGTAGGCTGTTGCCAGCAGCCTCCCTGTGCCTAAACTCTATTTAAAATAATAAAACTAAAAGAACTCCTATGGAGCTCCCCTAGCTGTGACTGGCTCCTACGGGCACATTTGCTAAACTGAGTCTGGTAGGAGGGGCATAGAGGGAGGAGCCAGCCCACACTCTCAAACCCCTGAAACCGTGTATATGGATTTGAGCATAGTGTCAATTTTGCGATCAGCCAGTTCTTTTAACGCGGTAGATCCGGGGACAAGTAAAACCACCTTTTTTGAGAGTCTGGATACAGACGCTTCCACTATGGGTGGGTTTTCCCATTTTTTCCTATCCTCCCCAGGGAAAGGGAAAGCAACCAGAACCTTTCTAGGGATCTGATTTTTTTTCTCCGGGTTTTCCCAGGCTTTCTCAAATATAGCAGGGAAGGAGTGCGAGGCTTTCTTATTGTCAGTGAAGTAAGGCTCCTCAACCTGCTCAGGTGTTGTATCAGCAATAGTCAACACATCTCTAATGGCCTCTATCATCAACTGCACCCCTTTTGCAAGAGATGCCGCCCCCTGCAGCACATCTCCATCACCGTCTGCCGTGTCGGAATTGGTATCCGTGTCATCTTGCATAATCTGGGCAAGAGCACGTTTTTGGGAGCGTACATTAGGGGGCCCTGAGGTAACAGAACCGGACCAAACTGCCATAGAGTTCTGTAAAACCTGAGTTGCAGACTCATTTTGTGCAACTCTAGTAGAAATCTGAGAAATCATACTTTTAAGAGAGACTAACCACTCAGGCTCCTTTGCTGGGACCTGCGCTAACACAGTGCAATCCTGATTACATGGAATGGGATCATCCTGAGAGGACATATCCTCTGCAGCATATGACACAGAGTCCCTGTGAGTCCCAGAGTCACTCTCAAACTCTTAACGTGCCAGTGGCTCCTAGTGCACCCGTCTTTACCCCATGGTACTAATGTGGACCCTAGCATCCTCTAGGACATTAAAGAAAAAAAGCTAGCGTGCGATCAGGTCAGAATGACCCCCCAAATCTGTAAGCTGCTCTGCAGCCACTGGTGCTGCAGCGCAGTACCACTGCTTTGAAAAAAGAAAAAAAATCACCATCAGCCCCATGCCCACCATCGATGGCTGAACACTGTCTACACTTTCCCCATCAATGATAAAACCATTGATTACGAGGTCCTGACCATCAATGTTTTGGGACATCGATGAACGATGGCCACCTGTACTCTCAGCTGCTGCCAGTGCTGGCCGGAGGGGGTGGGTGGTTCACCGTTGTATGGGGTTGTTTCTTAGAAGAGATGACGAGTCTGCACTGCAGTCTGTCACACATGATATAGGGAACTAGGGGGATTGCCATTTCTGTGCTGAAAATTAAATATAGTTGGTGAGGTTGTTAAAAAGAAAAAAAAATCCTACAATCCCCATAATGCAACACGCACTGAGCGAGACCAGTCATGGCACTCAGGAGAACATTACACACATGCGGGTTTGTGTGTATGTGCTGTTGCGGGGTAGCGTGGTGGGGCTGAGCTTTGCCAGCTGCTGTGTAATAGCTTTCTCTGTGTGTTGTGTAGAGATGTGTAGCTCACTCTTGAGCCGCTCTTTTGAGCCGGCTCTACAAAGTGAGCCGGGTGAGCTATGAGCCGTTTCAAGTGAGCGGCGGTTCACCTGTGTCAGCTCCCTCTGTCTGTGTGCAACTGTGATGAGATCATTCATGATTCATGACTCATGAGAAGAACTGACTCGCTCCCGTCTCCAGGCAGGAAGTGGAACAGAGCCGGCGCAGTGAGCGGCAGTTCTTTACTGAGTCAGTGTATGTGAAGAACCGCTCACTGCGTCATGAGTCATGAATCATGAATGATCTCATCACAGTTACACACAGACAGAGCAGACACAGGTGAACCGCCACTCACGTGGAGTCTGTTATTTATTGCTTGAGTGACAGGTGTGTTCTTATAAGTATATGTATGTGTGCTTTCCATTATTTTTTAAGAGAGGATGTGTAACGGGCGTCTCTTTTTTCCCCCCTCTGGAAAAGAGGGGCAGGAGGTGGTAAAGTGGGTGCTGCTGCACGAATACCAATATTAATGTAATTAGTGAGCCGTTCAAAAGAACCGGCTCTTTTCCGGGAGCTGAACCATTCAGAGCCGCTCACGGAAAAGAGCCGAGTTACCCATCTCTAGTGTTGTGTTCATAAAACATCGGGATGAGCTGCAGTGCGCATGCGCGAAGTTGGTACGCTGGCCCCGGGCTCCGGGAGTATACCCGACTGCAAAGTGGGTGTGGCGTCAATGGAATGGGCGGGGCTAGTTTCAAATCCAAGAGCCAAGATGGCAGCGAGGGGGTTTGGCTGAGGAATTTGAATTGAGTGTATTCGCAGAAAAGCTGGGCACAGGCACCGAACTTGTATCACGTTGACAGGCCTGCCGCCAGGTAGGACTGGAGCTCTGTCAGCGGGGAGCGGTGCCAGTGGCTGCCGGGGAGAGCACACAGAGCAGGTGCACAGAGCGCCGGTTGGGTTACCACTGCCGTGTACAGATGGGGGGTACCGGGACGCTGCTGCACAGCCGTATCGGGCGTTACGTTACTCACTATGGGCTAGCAGCATGCGGGCTGGCGGGCAGTGGCAGCGCGTCCCCCCAGTGTCTCCCGCCTGCTGCTCCAATGCCTGACCTGGGACATGTACTGTTTGTGACATACAGGGGTTGCTGCTGGGTGCCCCCTAATACCAAGCGCTGCGGCTGCTGCTGGTGCCACATGGCAAGCTCTGTAGATTTATGTATGTACACCGCAGTGCTAATCTGCACCATTTACACTGCACCCGAGACGACCTCATCTCCAAGCGCCGGGAAACCCAGCAAATCGGAACTCCGGTGTGTCACGCTGGGGACAAGCCTAGCATTCTGGACGCTGCTGGGCACCTGATATGGCGCAGCTGTCTGCATAGACAACATGCGCCGTGTCCCCAGCCTCAGGCACTGCATGGCAACCAGCACAGCGCTGCTGTCTCCATAGACAGTTTGCGCTGTGACCCTCAGCCTCCCAACTGCCTACCGGACACAGCGGTTGGGATGTCTGCCATGCTGTAAATGGCTACCAGGTCAGATGACCCGGCTTACCCTTTTACCCCGCGTCCAACGGTAACCCTAGTCGTTTCTCAGGTTGGATTCCCAGGAAAATGGACCAATGGGGACCATTTTACACCGCCGGCAATCCAGGGTTTTGTGCGCTCCCGTGCAAAAATCTGTGATATTTCAGGTGGTGTATAAGGGCAGGGCCGGATTAACAATGGGGCGGGTGGAGCTGCAGCTCCAGGCCTCCCATGAAAATAGGCCCAGAGGATCTCCTGCAGTGCAGTGTTGACACCAGCCCAGCACATTATCCTCCTGGCTGCCCCAAGCATTGTACACACATACCCCCAGTTCCTGGCCGCCAGTCACTGGAGCTGACCTTAGCTCTGCCCCTGGCCGTGATAAGCTGCGCCCCTGGCCAACCAAGGATTTGCTACCAGTGTGTGACCCTCCTGACTGTGCTAGGCCCCGCACCCTGTCCGCGATAAGTCCCGCCGCCGGCAATCCGATGCTTTGCCAACAGTGTGAGAACCTCCTGGCCGCGCTAGGACCCGCCACCAGCATGCAATGCTGTGCCAACAGTGTGTGAGCCCAATGGTCGCGCTAGGCTCTGCCGCCTGTACACGATAAGCCCCGGCTATGCAATGCTTTGCCAACAGTGTGGGAGGCTGGGAGCCTCCTGGGGGCCACACTTAGCTCCGCTACCAGTCATTTGAAGCTATGCCATTTGTGTTGAAGCCCCCTCGTTGCACTTAGCTCCACCCATAGCCATCAGAAGCTGTGTCACCAGAGTGGACCACCCTGGTCTCACTTAGCACCACCCCCAGTCGTGATAAACCCCACTCCTGGTCGCCTAAAAATGTGTCACCAGTGTGGGTGCCCCCTGATTGCTCTAAGCTCTGCCCCCCCAACCATCGAAGAACCTATGGTTGGGTGTGCCTTATTAAGTCTACAGGATCTCTGCAACCCAGGATTGGTGAGTGGGACAGCTGATTTTTCCCTACTTGATTGTATTCCCTGAAGTTGTCTGTAAAGCAGCATACAGTAATAATGTGTACGCATTGCATCAAGCACAGCGTGGCATAGCTGGAAGTGTGCAATCGCACACTCCTGCTATGCCATAGACATGATTGGGAGCTGGCGTGTATATGCACCCGCCTCCCATTCACTTCAATGGGACCCGGCAGCGATGCAAACAAGCGTGGCATGACACACTGCATTCGCATTGTGGTCCCGCTACAGCACGCTGATAAAAGCAGCAAGGCTGTAGCGGGACACATCTGTATTGTGATTTAAGAACATTAGAGCCTGATTCAGAGATGTATGTAATACCTTATTATTTGCGTTTGTGGGTCTGCTGTGTGCGTTGCCACTGCACAGATTGACCCTATGTGTGCTGGTGCAGTGCAGTGTAACCCAGTGTGTGCTTCCAGTCGCTGGATTTGCCCTGTGTGTGCTGTCACTGTATGCTGTAACCCTTCGTATGCTGGAGCAGTGCTGTGTAAACCTGCGTATGCTTTTGCAGTGCGGTGTAACCCTTTGTGCTGCCACTGTATGGTGTGTGCAGTGCAGTGTAACTCTGTGTGTGCTGCCTATATGGTGTAACGCTGTGTGCTGGTGCAGTGCGGTGTAAAACTGTGTGTGCTGAAACAGTGCGGTGTAACCCTGTGTGTGCTGTTGCAGTGCAGTGTATCCCTGTGTGTGCTGGTGCAGCCTTGTGTGTGATGGTGCAGTGGTCACAGTATATTGCTTTTATGTGTATACATTATGTATATATTACAGTGCTCGATGTGGGCCGATCTATACACCGCTGTGACATACCGTCACTTCGCGCACTGACTGCTGAAGACTCCCGCTGCTGCCATCATTTCAGATTTGACGCTATTCAAGTGCCAGTTGGAGCTCTCGAGCCGGCAGCTAATGAGGAGCAGCCACGTGGCTGCTCCTGATTGGCTGCTGGTCCGCAGCAGATTTTAAATGATAGGCGGACTGGACTCGGGGGAACTTCACAACCAGAGCCACACTGAAAGCCACCTCCTCCGCACCGCTGACCACAGCCTCCTCCTTTGCACCGCTGCTGCCGACCACAGCCTCCTCCTCCTCTGCACTACCGCCGACCACAACCTTCTCCGCACCACCACTGACCACAGCCTCCTCCTCCTCACCACTGCCAATTAGGTAATCTTACCTTGCTGCTTTTCTCCCTCCCTACTGTATGTCCTTGCTGTCCCTACTCCCTGTCCCTATGTCCCTCTCCCTGTCCCTATGTCGCTCTGTCATTCTCCCTGTCCCTCTGTCACTCTCCCTGTCCCTCTGTCACTCTCTATATCCCTGCTGTCAATCTCCCTGTCCCTATGTACCTGTCGCTCTCCGTCTTTTTGTCCCTCTGTCACTCTCTCTGTCCCTGCTGTCACTTTCCCTATCCCTCTGTCACCCTCCCTGTCCCTCTCTATGTCCCTGCTGTCACTCTCTCAGGCCGAATTTTGGCTCATCCTGTGTGGCATAATGTGAATTTTGGCTCATCCTGTGTGGCATAATGTGAATTTTGGCTCATTTCATGAGGCATAATGTGAATTTTAGCTCATTCTGTGTGGCATAATGTGAATTTTGGCTCATTCCGTGTGGCATAATGTGAATTTTGGCTTATTCCATGGGAATTGTGGCTCAATCCATGTGGCATAATGTGAATTTTAGCTCATTCCGTATGGCATAATGTGAATTTTTGGTCATTCCGTGTGGCATAATGTGAATTTTGGCTTATTCCGTATGGCATAATGTGATTTTTGGCTCATTCTGTGGGAATTTTGGCTCATACTGCGTGGCATAATGTGAATTGTGGCTCATTCCGTGTGGCATAATGTGTAAGGGGCAACAGTACTAGATATTCTAGCTCCAGGCATTTAAAGTGGGAGCTACATGCATGCAATGCTAATTGAATTCCCTCCAATGTGTATCCAATTCCTGGGCAGTGACCGGGAGGTGGCTATTAATGCGCACAAAAATGGTCCGTCTCATTGGCGTGTTGCATACATGATGCTAAAGTGTTTGCGTACACACAGATGATTCATCGTTAACATTGGAGGCCACACTCAAATTGGAAAATCTGGATTTACCCAAGGGCTAGTGCAAGTTTCGACAGTGCAACCAATAATAGTGTCTAAATAAGCACCAAGCGGTGTTACAGCATCTACAGACACTGACAGTGGGCGTCTCCGTCCTTGCACATTCAGATGCATACCTCCCAACATTCTCTGATCGAAAAGAGGGACTCTAGCGCGCGCGCCCGAAAAGGTGGCGTGACCTAACCGAAAGGGGGCGTGGCCTCGCACCCCCGTTTTTCATCACTAAAGGGGGCATGAACAGCGCTCTGTGAGCCGCTGGCATGCCCCCTCTCCCTGTCTTCACTGAATAGATGCTGTCCGCATGTGCACAGCGTCTATTCACTGCTGCTCTGCTAAGCAGAGCAGCAATGACAGGAGCCTCCCAACTGCCCCTCCCCCACCACGGGACACTGCGGCCCGCGGGTGGGAGAGCGGGACAGTCCCAAAAAAACGGGACTGTTCCACGAAAATCGGGACAGTTGGGAGGTATTTAGATGCATACTTGTACACAAAGGAAGGGCTTTGTAGTAGCATTTGCATAAAGTGCAGGTCACATAGTTTTATTTCATATTTATTTAGTATTATTTCTTATAGTTCATGTTCTGCACTTTGTTCACAGATAGATATTGGGAAATTTTGCGGTAAATGTCTCTGTCAATGCACTCTAGATAAAAATATTATTAATAAACCATTATTTGAGTGTGTGTGTGTGTGGGGGGGGGGGGGGGTAAGCTGTGATCAATAATGTAACAGGAGGATATATGCTTCCAGTGGCAAACGCAGGATTTGCATGGGGGGGGGTTTCCAGAACTGGGTGGAGCCAATCACGGGGGTGGGGACTGAGCTGACCCAGTATATGCTGGGTCCGTAAAACTAGTGTGTCTGTGTGTGTATGTGTGTGTGTGTATATATCTATATATATATGTATATATCTATATATATATATATATATATACCGTGTGTGTGTGTGTGTGTGTGTGTGTGTGTGTGTGTGTATATATATATATATATGTACACACACACACACATACATATATATAGCATATTAAATATGCATACATATATATATATATATATATATACACACACACACACATACAGTACATGTATATATACACATGTATATATATTGTGTGTGTGTGTGTGTGTGTGTGTGTGTGTGTGTGTGTGTGTGTGTGTGTGTGTGTGTGTGTGTGTGTGTGTTTATATGTATATACATGTGTATATATGTATGCACATGGATATATATGTACTATAATTAAAATAAAGTAAACTTTTATTGTACTTACAAGTGCCACCAGGAAGACAGCAGGCTGCAGAGGACGCTAGACAGCCATTAATAATACTCATGCAGCTAAAAAAAAAAAAATTAGTGGAGAGGGGTTTCTGGGTGCTCGGAAACCCCCCCTGGGTGCGCCACTGGCTTCATATAAGCCAGAGGGGAGGGAGTTTGAAATGGTTGAAGGCAGACAGTAGACCACACTCCCACAACACTGGTCATTCCCCCCCCCCCGCCCCCCCATCAATTCTCACACCCCCACTATGCTGATCACACCTCCTTTGGCACAAACAATAGGCCCTTCATAAATCTTAGCTCCAGGCCCATGTGGACCTTAATCTGGCACTGTAAAAGGGGTGGCACTCATTATACCGGCTGTCGGGATCCTGGAACTCAACATACCGGCACCAGGATCCCAACCGCCGGTATACCGACACCCCAAGAGGGAGAATAAATAGGGTGCATGCAGCATGGCGAGCGCGGGCAAGGGGCTCTTTTGTGCTCACCCCGCTGCTGGCATTCCGGCTTTCAGGATCTCGGCGCCGGTATGCTGGGTGCCAGGATCCCGACAGCCGGCAATTCGTAGTACACCCCTGTAAAAGGGGTATGAATGTGAATTAATGAATTCTTCAATTGTCTTATAATGGTGGTGACAGCATATTACTGTTAATGGATTGTGGTGCATATATATGCCTTGGGCTTATTGACTCTATTTGTCCCATGATTGCATCATCAATTTATTTGACTTACTCTACTTTTTATCATCAAAAGTTACCTGTAACAGCATTTTGTACTTGTCAGAAAATGCAACGAAAACAGTTATACCTGTACAATGCATTATTCCTTATTAGGTACTTTCTAGGTGTTTGCACCAAAAGCCATAAAAAGAAACAAAAGCCTGGTTGGCATTCTGGGGACCTTCCACACACACTTTTGTTTAATGGATTTACTGCTCCAATATTCGAGTGCATCTGATTTCTGTGGGTTCTTTTTATCGTATAGCTGCTAGAGATGAGCGCCTGAAATTTTTCGGGTTTTGTGTTTTGGTTTTGGGTTCGGTTCCGCGGCCGTGTTTTGGGTTCGAACGCAGTTTGGCAAAACCTCACCGAATTTTTTTTGTCGGATTCGGGTGTGTTTTGGATTCGGGTGTTTTTTTCAAAAAACACTAAAAAACAGCTTAAATCATAGAATTTGGGGGTCATTTTGATCCCAAAGTATTATTAACCTCAAAAACCATAATTTACACTCATTTTCAGTCTATTCTGAATACCTCACACCTCACAATATTATTTTTAGTCCTAAAATTTGCACCGAGGTCGCTGTGTGAGTAAGATAAGCGACCCTAGTGGCCGACACAAACACCGGGCCCATCTAGGAGTGGCACTGCAGTGTCACGCAGGATGTCCCTTCCAAAAAACCCTCCCCAAACAGCACATGACGCAAAGAAAAAAAGAGGCGCAATGAGGTAGCTGTGTGAGTAAGATTAGCGACCCTAGTGGCCGACACAAACACCGGGCCCATCTAGGAGTGGCACTGCAGTGTCACGCAGGATGGCCCTTCCAAAAAACCCTCCCCAAACAGCACATGACGCAAAGAAAAAAAGAGGCGCAATGAGGTAGCTGTGTGAGTAAGATTAGCGACCCTAGTGGCCGACACAAACACCGGGCCCATCTAGGAGTGGCACTGCAGTGTCACGCAGGATGTCCCTTCCAAAAAACCCTCCCCAAACAGCACATGACGCAAAGAAAAAAAGAGGCGCAATGAGGTAGCTGACTGTGTGAGTAAGATTAGCGACCCTAGTGGCCGACACAAACACCGGGCCCATTTAGGAGTGGCACTGCAGTGTCACGCAGGATGTCCCTTCCAAAAAACCCTCCCCAATCAGCACATGATGCAAAGAAAAAGAAAAGAAAAAAGAGGTGCAAGATGGAATTGTCCTTGGGCCCTCCCACCCACCCTTATGTTGTATAAACAAAACAGGACATGCACACTTTAACCAACCCATCATTTCAGTGACAGGGTCTGCCACACGACTGTGACTGATATGACGGGTTGGTTTGGACCCCCCCCAAAAAAGAAGCAATTAATCTCTCCTTGCACAAACTGGCTCTACAGAGGCAAGATGTCCACCTCATCATCACCCTCCGATATATCACCGTGTACATCCCCCTCCTCACAGATTATCAATTCGTCCCCACTGGAATCCACCATCTCAGCTCCCTGTGTACTTTGTGGAGGCAATTGCTGCTGGTCAATGTCTCCGCGGAGGAATTGATTATAATTCATTTTAATGAACATCATCTTCTCCACATTTTCTGGATGTAACCTCGTACGCCGATTGCTGACAAGGTGAGCGGCGGCACTAAACACTCTTTCGGAGTACACACTTGTGGGAGGGCAACTTAGGTAGAATAAAGCCAGTTTGTGCAAGGGCCTCCAAATTGCCTCTTTTTCCTGCCAGTATAAGTACGGACTGTGTGACGTGCCTACTTGGATGCGGTCACTCATATAATCCTCCACCATTCTATCAATGTTGAGAGAATCATATGCAGTGACAGTAGACGACATGTCCGTAATCGTTGTCAGGTCCTTCAGTCCGGACCAGATGTCAGCATCAGCAGTCGCTCCAGACTGCCCTGCATCACCGCCAGCGGGTGGGCTCGGAATTCTGAGCCTTTTCCTCGCACCCCCAGTTGCGGGAGAATGTGAAGGAGGAGATGTTGACAGGTCGCGTTCCGCTTGACTTGACAATTTTGTCACCAGCAGGTCTTTCAACCCCAGCAGACTTGTGTCTGCCGGAAAGAGAGATCCAAGGTAGGCTTTAAATCTAGGATCGAGCACGGTGGCCAAAATGTAGTGCTCTGATTTCAACAGATTGACCACCCGTGAATCCTTGTTAAGCGAATTAAGGGCTCCATCCACAAGTCCCACATGCCTAGCGGAATCGCTCCGTGTTAGCTCCTCCTTCAATGTCTCCAGCTTCTTCTGCAAAAGCCTGATGAGGGGAATGACCTGACTCAGGCTGGCAGTGTCTGAACTGACTTCACGTGTGGCAAGTTCAAAGGGCATCAGAACCTTGCACAACGTTGAAATCATTCTCCACTGCGCTTGAGACAGGTGCATTCCACCTACTATATCGTGCTCAATTGTATAGGCTTGAATGGCCTTTTGCTGCTCCTCCAACCTCTGAAGCATATAGAGGGTTGAATTCCACCTCGTTACCACTTCTTGCTTCAGATGATGGCAGGGCAGGTTCAGTAGTTTTTGGTGGTGCTCCAGTCTTCTGTACGTGGTGCCTGTACGCCGAAAGTGTCCCGCAATTCTTCTGGCCACCAACAGCATCTCTTGCACGCCCCTGTCGTTTTTAAAAAAATTCTGCACCACCAAATTCAAGGTATGTGCAAAACATGGGACGTGCTGGAATTTGCCCATATTTAATGCACACACAATATTGCTGGCGTTGTCCGATGCCACAAATCCACAGGAGAGTCCAATTGGGGTAAGCCATTCCGCGATGATCTTCCTCAGTTGCCGTAAGAGGTTTTCAGCTGTGTGCGTATTCTGGAAAGCGGTGATACAAAGCGTAGCCTGCCTAGGAAAGAGTTGGCGTTTGCGAGATGCTGCTACTGGTGCCGCCGCTGCTGTTCTTGCGGCGGGAGTCCATACATCTACCCAGTGGGCTGTCACAGTCATATAGTCCTGACCCTGCCCTGCTCCACTTGTCCACATGTCCGTGGTTAAGTGGACATTGGGTACAACTGCATTTTTTAGGACACTGGTGAGTCTTTTTCTGACGTCCGTGTACATTCTCGGTATCGCCTGCCTAGAGAAGTGGAACCTAGATGGTATTTGGTAACGGGGGCACACTGCCTCAATAAATTGTCTAGTTCCCTGTGAACTAACGGCGGATACCGGACGCACGTCTAACACCAACATAGTTGTCAAGGCCTCAGTTATCCGCTTTGCAGCAGGATGACTGCTGTGATATTTCATCTTCCTCGCAAAGGACTGTTGGACAGTCAATTGCTTACTGGAAGTAGTACAAGTGGGCTTACGACTTCCCCTCTGGGATGACCATCGACTCCCAGCAGCAACAACAGCAGCGCCAGCAGCAGTAGGCGTTACACGCAAGGATGCATCGGAGGAATCCCAGGCAGGAGAGGACTCGTCAGAATTGCCAGTGACATGGCCTGCAGGACTATTGGCATTCCTGGGGAAGGAGGAAATTGACACTGAGGGAGTTGGTGGGGTGGTTTGCGTGAGCTTGGTTACAAGAGGAAGGGATTTACTGGTCAGTGGACTGCTTCCGCTGTCGCCCAAAGTTTTTGAACTTGTCACTGACTTATTATGAATGCGCTGCAGGTGACGTATAAGGGAGGATGTTCCGAGGTGGTTAACGTCCTTACCCCTACTTATTACAGCTTGACAAAGGCAACACACGGCTTGACACCTGTTGTCCGCTTTTCTGTTGAAATACCTCCACACTGAAGAGCTGATTTTTTTGGTATTTTCACCAGGCATGTCAACGGCCATATTCCTCCCACGGACAACAGGTGTCTCCCCGGGTGCCTGACTTAAACAAACCACCTCACCATCAGAATCCTCCTGGTCAATTTCCTCCCCAGCGCCAGCAACACCCATATCCTCCTCATCCTGGTGTACTTCAACATCTTCATCTTCAATCTGACTATCAGGAACTGGACTGCGGGTGCTCCTTCCAGCACTTGCAGGGGGCGTGCAAATGGTGGAAGGCGCATGCTCTTCACGTCCAGTGTTGGGAAGGTCAGGCATCGCAACCGACACAATTGGACTCTCCGTGTGGATTTGGGATTTCGAAGAACGCACAGTTCTTTGCGGTGCTTTTGCCAGCTTGAGTCTTTTCAGTTTTCTAGCGAGAGGCTGAGTGCTTCCATCCTCATGTGAAGCTGAACCACTAGCCATGAACATAGGCCAGGGCCTCAGCCGTTCCTTGCCACTCCGTGTGGTAAATGGCATATTGGCAAGTTTACGCTTCTCCGACGACAATTTTATTTTAGGTTTTGGAGTCCTTTTTTTACTGATATTTGGTGTTTTGGATTTGACATGCTCTGTACTATGACATTGGGCATCGGCCTTGGCAGACGACGTTGCTGGCATTTCATCGTCTCGGCCATGACTAGTGGCAGCAGCTTCAGCACGAGGTGGAAGTGGATCTTGATCTTTCCCTAATTTTGGAACCTCAACATTTTTGTTCTCCATATTTTAATAGGCACAACTAAAAGGCACCTCAGGTAAACAATGGAGATGGATACTAGTATACAATTATGGACTGCCTGCCGAGTGCAGACACAGAGGTAGCCACAGCCGTGAACTACCGTACTGTACTGTGTCTGCTGCTAATATAGACTGGTTGATAAAGAGATGTCTATGTAACTATGTATGTATAAAGAAGAAAGAAAAAAAAACCACGGTTAGGTGGTATACAATTATGGACGGACTGCCTGCCGAGTGCAGACACAGAGGTAGCCACAGCCGTGAACTACCGTACTGTACTGTGTCTGCTGCTAATAATATAGACTGGTTGATAAAGAGATGTCGTAGTAGTATGTATGTATAAAGAAGAAAGAAAAAAAAACCACGGTTAGGTGGTATACAATTATGGACGGACTGCCTGCCGAGTGCAGACACAGAGGTAGCCACAGCCGTGAACTACCGTACTGTACTGTGTCTGCTGCTAATATAGACTGGTTGATAAAGAGATGTCTATGTAACTATGTATGTATAAAGAAGAAAGAAAAAAAAAACACGGTTAGGTGGTATACAATTATGGACGGACTGCCTGCTGAGTGCAGACACAGAGGTAGCCACAGCCGTGAACTACCGTACTGTACTGTGTCTGCTGCTAATATAGACTGGTTGATAAAGAGATGTCTATGTAACTATGTATGTATAAAGAAGAAAGAAAAAAAAACCACGGTTAGGTGGTATACAATTATGGACGGACTGCCTGCCGAGTGCAGACACAGAGGTAGCCACAGCTGTGAACTACCGTACTGTACTGTGTCTGCTGCTAATATAGACTGGTTGATAAAGAGATGTCTATGTAACTATGTATGTATAAAGAAGAAAGAAAAAAAACCACGGTTAGGTGGTATACAATTATGGACGGACTGCCTGCCGAGTGCAGACACAGAGGTAGCCACAGCCGTGAACTACCGTACTGTACTGTGTCTGCTGCTAATATAGACTGGTTGATAAAGAGATGTCTATGTAACTATGTATGTATAAAGAAGAAAGAAAAAAAAACCACGGTTAGGTGGTATACAATTATGGACGGACTGCCTGCCGAGTGCAGACACAGAGGTAGCCACAGCCGTGAACTACCATACTGTACTGTGTCTGCTGCTAATATAGACTGGTTGATAAAGAGATGTCTATGTAACTATGTATGTATAAAGAAGAAAAAAAAAAAACCACGGTTAGGTGGTATACAATTATGGACGGACTGCCTGCCGAGTGCAGACACAGAGGTAGCCACAGCCGTGAACTACCGTACTGTACTGTGTCTGCTGCTAATATAGACTGGTTGATAAAGAGATGTCGTAGTAGTATGTATGTATAAAGAAGAAAAAAAAACCACGGTTAGGTGGTATACAATTATGGACGGACTGCCTGCCGAGTGCAGACACAGAGGTAGCCACAGCCGTGAACTACCGTACTGTGTCTGCTGCGACTGGATGATAAATGATATAAAAAATATATATATATCACTACTGCAGCCGGACAGGTATATATTATATATTATATAATGACGGACCTGCTGGACACTGTCTGTCAGCAGAATGAGTATTATTTTTATAGAATAAAAAAAACAACAACACACAAGTGAAGTCACACGACGAGTGTTTAACTTTTTCAGGCAATCACAATATAAGTATACTACTAACTATACTGGTGGTCAGTGTGGTCAGGTCACTGGTAAGTCACACTGGCAGTGGCACTCCTGCAGCAAAAGTGTGCACTGTTTAATTTTAATATAATATTATGTACTCCTGGCTCCTGCTATAACCTATAACTGGCACTGCAGTGCTCCCCAGTCTCCCCCACAATTATAAGCTGTGTGAGATGAGCAGTCAGACAGATATATAATATATATAGATGATGCAGCACACTGGGCTGAGCCTGAGCAGTGCACACAGATATGGTATGTGACTGAGTCACTGTGTGTATCGCTTTTTTCAGGCAGAGAACGGATATATTAAATAAACTGCACTGTCTGGTGGTCACTCACTATATAATATTATGTACTCCTGGCTCCTGCTATAACCTATAACTGGCACTGCAGTGCTCCCCAGTCTCCCCCACAATTATAAGCTGTGTGAGCTGAGCAGTCAGACAGATATATAATATATATAGATGATGCAGCACACTGGGCTGAGCCTGAGCAGTGCACACAGATATGGTATGTGACTGAGTCACTGTGTGTATCGCTTTTTTCAGGCAGAGAACGGATATATTAAATAAACTGCACTGTCTGGTGGTCACTCACTAGTAAACTCTCTGCACTCTCTACACTTCTACAGTACTCCTCCTAGTCCTAAGCTCCAGTAAATCTCTCTCTCTTATAATCTAAATGGAGAGGACGCCAGCCACGTCCTCTCCCTATCAATCTCAATGCACGTGTGAAAATGGCCGCGACGCGCGGCTCCTTATATAGAATCCGAGTCTCGCGATAGAATCCGAGCCTCGCGAGAATCCGACAGCGTGATGATGACGTTCGGGCGCGCTCGGGTTAACCGAGCAAGGCGGGAAGATCCGAGTCGCTCGGACCCGTGTAAAAAAAACATGAAGTTCGGGCGGGTTCGGATTCAGAGAAACCGAACCCGCTCATCTCTAATAGCTGCCAAAATTAGTTATTTTTATTACAATTGAAAAATATTCTTCTGGACTATTTAGAAATTTTGAATATACTGTATATATACAGGGTGATTCAAAAGTCGCAGTAAACCCTTTTGTTTTAAAAACTGTGCATGAAATGGGAAATCTGAATACTCCAGGAAGGTATGGGTGAGGTGTACTATCTTTTAGGGTATGTACCGAACATGGGCACCATCTTGAAATTGGCCATCTTGAATATAAATCAGTTTTTTTCCAATGGAAAGGGGGTCGTGTAACATGTCAGACAACATCAAAATTTACTGAAACGTGTATTGCTGCAAACAGATTTGAAATAGCAGTTATGGTTCAAAAGTTACAACACTTTTTTTGTTGCAGGTAACTGAAGATAGCTTTGACAAAAGAGGAGAGAATTAAGGTAATTTTGATGTCATCATGTGCTGCGATGTGGGCTCTTCACAGAGGATACCAAAACCATTGTTGAGGTTGTCTCATCAGTAACACTTTTTGGATTACCACTCGGTGACTTGTCAGCTACAGTCCCAGTTTCTCGGAATTTGGAAATTAGGCATCTAACAGTGGGGGTCATTCCGAGTTGATCACACGCTGCAACTTTTTGCAGCCCGTGCGATCAGATAGTCGTCGCCTATGGGGGAGTGTATTTTAGCTGTGCAAGTGTGCGAACGCTTGTGCAGGGGAGATGTACAAAAACATTTTGTGCAGTTTCTGAGTAGCTCTGAACTTACTCAGCCGCTGCGATCACTTCACACCTGTCCAGTCCCGGTATTGACTTCAGACACCCGCCCTGCAGACGCTTGGACACGCCTGCGTTCTCCTCTCCACTCCCAGAAAACGGTCAGTTGCCACCCCAGAACGCCTTCCTGCTGTCAGTCACCTTGCTGTCGCCGCTGTGATCTAAATCTTCGTTAGAACAATTGCTGCCTGGCATTCCCCGTCGCCGGGCAGCGACACGCCTGCACATTGCGACCGCAGCGCATGCGTATTCCAGTCCAGATCGCATGGCTGCAAAAAACTGCAGCGTGCGATCTGGTCGGAATGACCCACAGTGTTATGTGAAATTGGAGGTCTTTCTGGGTGCCGGTTGTTAAAATCTGCAGCTATGACACAAAATCTTTGTTCTCCAGACATCAAAATGACCTCAATTGCATTCCAGCATAAGAACCTCATACCATCTGTGAAACACAGTGGTGGTGGTATCATGGTTTGGGCCTGTTTTGCTGCATCTTGCCCAGGATGACTTGCCATCATTGATGGGACAATGAATTCTGAATCTGTACATGAACTGCATCTCAAGAGAACGACGTGGGTCATGCAGCAAGACAATGACCTAAAGCACACAAGTCATTTGACCAAAGAATGGTTAAATAAGAATACATTTGAAGTTTTGGAATGACCAAGTCAAAGTCCTGACATTAATCTTCTGAAATGTTGTGGAAGGACCTGAAGTGAGCAGTTCATGGGAGGAAACCCACCAACATAACAGAGTTGAAGCTGTTTTATATGAAGTAATGGGGTAAAATTCCTCCAAGCCAATGTCCAGGATTAATCAACAATAACCAGAAATGTTTACATGCAGTTACCTGGCTACTCTATGTTACTGTTTGTGGTTTTTTGTTTTAATTCATTCTGGAAACATTGTATGTATCTACTGTTTCTTTATAGATTCAGTTCTCTTATCCATCACGCTAATGTTTGGTAATCCTTACATGTCTATTTACGGGCTAATTAATTTTTGTTATCTTGTATGGAGCCCACAGGATTTCTGAGGTTGTGTGTTTCTATATATGTATGTTATGATGGATGTTCTTTTTGTTTGTATCTGTTAATAAAAATACTTTTATTTAAGGATGAGTGGACATCACTTAAGAAATTTAGATCTTATAATGATGTTGTCATTGTCCTCCTCAATAAAGGTGGTGGATTTTTATTTTGAATGTAGAAGACTACAAAGCCGAGATTTACACTCAAATGTCTAATTTGGATGTCTACACTAAGGGATATATTTACTAAAGTGCAGGTTTATTGAAGTGGAGATGTTGCCCACAGCAAGCAATCAGATCATACATGATTTATCTAGCACCTTCTAGAAGATAATAGCTAGAATCTGTTTGCTATGGGCAACATCTCCACTTTTCCAGTACTTTCCTGTGCTTCTGGACATCTTTGACTGTGAAAAGGACCACTGGGGAACACGCCTGATGGAGCCACATGCAGGGTATTGTTCCCGGGAAATACCTTGCATTCATAACACCTGCGGCTCCGATTATCATCTTGGTAGGACTCTGTTTCCCATGTTGGGTTCTGTTTTTATCTCACTTTTAATCATTGTGTAGTATTAAAATTCATATTTTATTCACATCAAGCTGGTACATTACATTTTATTGAGAAAATAGAAGGTCCTGCAAAAAGTGTAGCATTGGATTAGCGCTAAGTGGGAGGAGTCACTTTACCAATCTTAGTGCATTTTTACCGTTTGGAGTTTGTAGGGAACTCCCAGACTACCCCCAGGCCTGCAAAAATCCTTACAGCGCAACCATCCACCTCTATTCTTCCTTTTTTGTTTTGCACCTTAGTAAATGTAGCCCTAAGTTATCAAACGATCTGACCAGAGCATACAAGGACGAACTTGATAAGATCTTGGATCAGGATGCTTTAGAGCATATTATTAATCTTCTGAAACTGTTAAATATCTTAAAACAGACTTTCCTCAAGTCCTGATCTTGTATTGCTCACCAAAAACTCATAAACTTCTGACTGAACCACCCAAGAGACTGATTATTTTGACCTGGGGGTCTCTCTTCAGCCCTGTGGCAACATTTTTGGATCATGTTTTGCAAGTTTGTATGCAGGCAGTATTTACTAGATACTACATCCCTTACTTTTGAAACTCAACAATCTTGGTGAATTACCTACAGATACCTGGCTCTGTTCATTAGACATCACTAGTCTCTATACTAGTAGCCACCATGAAGAGGGCTTACGTGCTATTAGAATTCTACTTGAGTCTAGCAAAATCTACAGTTGCCCTCAATTGTACATTTTTGTGAATCTCTTAGGGGGTGATTCAATTGTTTTAAAAGCCGCAATAAATTAATGGGTGCCAATTATTACAGTTCAGCTGTTTTGGACGACCTTCAGTTTTCATGCCCAATTAGGGTTTAGTCTGGTAAAGCTGCAAAAATCCAACTAAACAAATTATCGCGATGGAAAAAAGTACTGTTTGGCCGCCGAAACAGCAGACTTCGCACATTTGAGCTTGCCACCTCTGGAGACTCCGAGCTGAAGTGTGTCTGCCGGGGAGGGATTCTACTTGGATAGATAGCTGTAACCAGAGACAGCAGTGCTTTAGAGAAGCGGAGCTGATCTCTGGGGAATTCGCTGGGACAGACCATAAGCTCATGATCTGTCACTGCAACAACTTACAATAAAATAGTGTGAAAACATTTTTGAACTACTGTATACCACTAAACTGTTTTCACATTATTATTATTATTATTATTATTATTATTTTTTTACTAAATAGACTCCCAAGTATTGTCTCACCACTTTTAACCAATACAGACTGGCTTTTCCACACTTTGACCAGTCATTGCAAATCTGCTCTGTATTAATTGAGAATTTACTTAAGCATAATCACTTTGGCTATTTCATGTATGTTACAGAGAATAGATATACATCACATTTAATGTACAAATTGTGGATAAAAAATGGAAACACCAATATAAAGTCCGTTAATAGTTTTATTATTATACCACTGTAGACACCTTGTACTTGTGACATTTTAGCAAGACCCCAGCCATTGCCCTAGATATAGATGCAACCTTTGTTGTACTCTAGGCTGTTGAGGAGAGCTCTTTACTGTCTCCTCATAGCTGCTGCCATCCCAAAGGCACTATTGCATGTCATGTATGCTGTTACTGCGCATCCTCTAATACCTTCTTCTGGATAGTAAGGACGCGCCCCTGAGTGTTTCTCAAAAGAGGATGTGTATCCCATAGACACCGCTAGGCACTGGTGACACTAGGTGGGTACAGACTGCACCGTCCTGGGTGTCACCCTTCCATGGGGTGATACCAAAATGCTGGCTACACCTTACTGACAGAGAGCCGGGTGCTGCACTGTGACACTGTCATGCAGCGCCCGGCTCCTGCTACTGAGGTGCAGGAAGTCTCCGGAAGCAGCCTAGCTTGTCCGTGAATGTCAGGCACACCCCCAGAGTTATGAAAATAGGATGTCCCATGAGGCCACGCTTCTTCTCGCTGAGGTCACGCCCCTCCCCCTTATGTCACGCCTGCCATTCTGCAGAGTTTGGCAGCGGAGAGGTACCAGTTTAAAAAATGGCGCCTCAGCGTAATTTTTGAAATTCAAGATGGCCACCGTGAACCAATCACGGCTCGCCGCGTCATCACCACACCCCCTCTGGCTGACTTATAGAAGTCAGCGCGAGGCAGCGGCGTCAGACCGACGGCAGAGGTGGAGCAGTTGAGAGCTTCAGAAGATAGAACACACCGGAAGTCCTGGCTGGGCGGCGGCTATGCAAAAGAGGTTAACAGCCGCCGCCCACCAGGTGAAGACGCCAGAAGCCCTGGGGAGGTGGCGGCCATGTAAAAGAGCTTAAAGGCCGCCGCCTCCCAGGTGAAGATGCCGGAAGCCCTGGGAAGGCAGCGGCCATGCAAAAGAGCTTAAACGCCACCCCCAGGTGAAGACCCTGACTAATAAAACTTTTTTTTTTAAACGTGTGGTGTCATTTATTTAAATGCTTTCTTTACAGGTGGACTACAGGTGCCAGCGGGCCCTTTGTGTCCAGGCATGCTGGCACTCGTGGTTCTCCAAGTGCTGGCATGCCGGGCAGGCATGCTGGGACCTGTAGGCTGCCTGTAAAGAATATTATCCTGCCATGAACTCCGCACCCACCGCCACCAAGGGTGCGGGGCATAGCGATTGGACAAATACCAATCGGTCACAAGTCGTAGCAGTAGGAACGCTTTTTTGCATATCTGTTAATCATGTCTAACAACAGTGATCACATTCCCAACAAATTGTAATTCTAGTTTATGACACTCATATCTATACAGCTTTAAGAATAATATTTATTCGGTGGATAAACGCTAAACAGTTATAAGCCACAGCTGCAAGTGTGTTCACTTTAATAGTAGCCAATGTTGGTGAAACTTAGGAATAGTAATTAGATAGTAGTACTCATGTTTTCACATCTCATTTAAATATATAATAGTAGATGAGGTTTATTGCCGCGTGGCTTCAAAGGGATTACCCGCTTATTAAACAAATTTTAAATAGCCAAAAAGGGTAGCGGCACATATGACCTCTACAGATAAATATATCCTAATGAGATTCAATATTATGTATTCAAATTAACCATATCAACGGGTAGAATTTCAATCATTGTATATATTCTATGAGTGGAACTGGATATTTCAGGAATGTAAGGAGAATACCTATTATAACACCAACATTTAGTAAGGAGTAATTGTGGTATCTATTGTTCTCCCCACTAATTGGGATTATAATTCTTTCTGTATACTTAACATTATTCAAGTAGTACAATGCATCTATTCTAGAAAAGAAGTTACGTAACATGTGTGACAGAATTCATGTGTATTTGTTCTATCTTATAATAAGACATTGAAGTGAGTGATAACACTACCATACAGAGTCTCCCTAAGAAATGTGAATAAACACAACCGTGTAGTTATTTCTCCCTTTGCCTGTAAAGATTGTAGTATATACATGTATTAAGTGAAATTATAGACATCCAGATACCAATACAGCGTTATTTGTGGATGTCAAGTTATTCCACTGGTAATTTTATATATGGTGTGGATAAAACATAAATATCACAAACTATTGAGTACACATGCACAGCGAAAAAGCTGGCATTGGCAACATGGGAACATAATTAGTCCAGTGTATACAATGCGATACATTCTATCTGTTATGGTGCCCATACACTTGTGCGATATCAGGCCCGATTTCCCTTGAAGCTCATCTTGAGACAAATCGCATCGAAAGTGCATTTTTTTTGTACATTCGATGCGCATACAGTCCTGCAATTTATCTTATGCCCCTTACAACCGGAAATTGGGTGGTATCGGATGCTCCAATGTGAGCGCATCGCATGCTGACCAAAAGCACACCAGATTTATCTGCTAGATTTCTAAAAAAAATAAAAAGAGGGCTGGCCTATCTGGGGGATATATAAACAAGCAGCCATTTTATAGTCTGTGCACTTCTGTTTGCTCTGTGAGCAGAGAAGTTTGTTTTATACCTGCTGCTCGTTCCACATTGCGGCTCTCATGTGCTACTCTGTGCCGAAGATGAGGGGAGACAGGGAGAGGGCCCAGCAAAGGAGGAGGGAGAGATCTTGCTGGACCAAGGAGTGGTTACGTGAAAGGCCTACTTGCTCCTACATGCCCCTCCTGGATGAGATCAGGGAGAACAACCCGGTTGACTACCACAACTTCCCGCGCATGAATGATGACACCTTCTGGGAGTTGCTGCGTCTGGTGACCCCCCTCATACAGAAGCGGGATACCAAATGCCGGGTTCCTATCCCTGCTGAGGAGAGGCTCGTGGCTACCCTGTGGTTCCTTGCTACTGGACAGTCGTTTGAGGATCTGAAGTATGGGAACCGTATCTCTGCGCAGGCTTTGGGACACATCATACCTGAAACCTGCAAGGCTATTATCAAAGTGCTTCGGTATAAGTACTGCAAGGTAAGAAAATTACACCATACATTGCTTGTCGTGTAACAAAGTTGGTAATGCAGGAATTTAGTTAGCAATTGGGCAAAACCATGTGCACTGCAGGGGAGGCAGATGTAACATTTGCAGAGAGAGTTAGATTTGGGTGGGTTATTTTATTTCTGTGCAGGGTAAATACTGGCTGCTTTATTTTTACACTGCAAATTAGATTGCAGATTGAACACACCACACCCAAATCTAACTCTCTCTGCACATGTTATATCTGTCTCCATCTGCAGTGCACATGGTTTTGCCCAATTGCTAACTAAATTCCTGCTGCGATCAACTTGGAATTACCCTCAAAATGTTTTATTTTGCAAACTAAAATTGTGTAGAAAGAATATGTGCTTTTTAATTTCAAGACATAATTGTATATGTGGGCAACATGGCTAAACGTCAGCAAACAGTATACAGTTTTCATGATGCAGCACATCTGCATCATTACATTTATGACATGATAATGATAACAAAAATACTATATATAATAACAAATGTGGTGCATTTTGATACTACAGCGTTGAGTGGCACCGCAGCCAGGGGCACAATGTACACATGCAATTTGGGGTAGGAAAATGGGTCCCCAATTCCATCAACCTGCACAAAGTTGCATGAGTGCATTGTGCCCCTGGCTGTGGTGCCACTCAATGCCGTAGTTTCACAATGCACCACATCTGTTGCTATGTATAGCAAGGTCAGCATTTCCATTTGAGAAACGTAAAAAAAATGCCATATATATATAAAAATATAACTTTTTATAAATATGCAGCCAACATGGCTGAACATTTTCAAACAGTATAAAGTTTTCATGATGCAGCACATCTGCATCATTACATTTATGAAATTATAAAAAAAAATACTATATATAACAACAAATGTGGTGCATTTTGATACTACGTCGTTGAGTGGCACCGCAGCCAGGGGCACAATGCACACCTGCAACTTGGGGTAGTAAGATGGGTCCCCGGTTCCATCAACCTGTACCAAGTTGCATGTGTGCATTGTGCCCCTGGTTGCGGTGCCACTCAACGCCGTAGTATCAAAATGCACCACATCTGTTGCAATATATAAGTGCAGTATGATATACGGTATATTATGATATACAGTGTTTTTTGAGTGGCAGCGCTTTCAGGGGCACAATGCACACATGTAGGTAGGCCCGGCTTCAGGCTCCCCAGCAAAATCAACTGGACCCAAGCTGCCATGTGTGCATTGTCCACCTGAAAGCGGTGCCATTAAAATGCTGTATATCATAGTGCACCAGATCTATCACAATATATACCAGGGCAGCAGGAATTTTATATATACCAACAGATGTGGTGCATTCTGATACTGCGGTGTTGAGTGTCACCGGTGCCAGGGGCGCAATGCACACATGCATCTAGGGGCAGGAAGATGGGTTCCCAGTACCATCAACCTGTCCCTAGCAGCATGTGTGCATTGTCCGCCTAACAGCGTTGACACTCACCGTAGTATCAGAATGCACATAGGCGTGCGCAGCACATTTTATTAGGGGGTGCACCGTTGGAGGGGCGTGACTAGGACCGCCCATTAGGCGTGTCTAGCGCCACCCATCAGGCGTGTCTCTCGCCGCCTATTGGCATTCACTGCAAACTACATAATATAGGACATTTTATTAAATAGAGTACAGTGAGGGCTGGCAGATGATTATGTCAGTAATGGTGCTGGACTGGTGTGTGCTAATCCTGCCTAGCTGTGGTTCCATCCTGTCACGCCTGTTCCTCCTACAGCTGCTCCTCTTAGGTGGAAGATCCTACACATAGCTTCGCAAACCCTCCTCCCGCCCACAATTTCACCTCTTGTTCCTCCCCTGATGCTCCGCATCACCTCACACCCTCTCCTAGTGCTCTGCTTCACCTCACACCCTCCCCAGATGCTCCGCATCACCTCTCCCTCTCCCCCGATGCTCCGCATCACCTCTCCCCCGATGCTCTGCATCACCTCTCCCTCTCCCCCGATGCTCCGCATCACCTCTCCCCCGCTGCTCCGCATCACCTCTGCCCCTCCCCAGATTCACTGTATTACCTCTCACCCTCCCCTTATTCTTCACATTGCCTCTCACCGTCATGACAGCAATATGACAGACCTCAAACTCAGAGACACAGATAGACAGACAGAGAGACACAGCGATAGAGATAGAGACACAGATATATAGAGACAGATAAACAGAGAGAGAGACATACATACATAGACACAGATAGAGAGACAGGGAGACAGAAAGAGAGTTACACACAGAGAGACAGAGAGGATTTCTTTAAAATGGAAAATAAATAAAAAATACACTGAGTTACTCCACCACACATACTGTAGCTGCTTACCACACTGCAGGTTGCTGTCAGTGAGTGTCAATTCCGTCCCTGATTGAGTTCTGCTATGGCTGTCAAAAGTGTGAGAAAGTTGTCTGTAGGGAGCGGACAGTTGTGCAGCAGTGTGCTTGTGCCCGGCGGTCTCACTCCCACTCGCCATGCTGGCAGCTCCCGCTCCTCTTAGGTAGATGCAGCGGTAAGGATAGGATAGAACAGGGAGGGCCGGCGCAGTGTCCCATGTAATGGCGTTGTGACGTCATTCATAGAAGCGCACAGACCGGACTATGATGTGTAACGGGGTAATCAGAGGTGGGGAGGGTTTCTAATTTGTCTTGTATTTCACACTTGTACTGCACCATATGACAGCCATCGCTATCAGTTTATTTTGTCATTTGTGAATGTTAACTTCAGGGCTCGGACCTCTTGGCGTATGGGGGGTGTCGGACATTAGGGGGTGCCTGTGCACACCAGGCACCCCCCCTGCGCACGCCTATGAGAATGCACCACATCTGTTGGTACTGTATGTATAACGAGGACACCAGTAATTGAAAATCACCGTACATTTGAAAGAGACTTGTCTTCTCCTCCTCTTGTCCCCCCTATGACATCAAAGAGGTCAAAATTGCGGAGGAGATGGTGGATGTGTTGCTTCCTTTGGAAGGGTAGCTGGTTTGAGGAGGAGATTGGATAGTGGGGGAAGGGTGGGTGGATGGGGGTGGGGGTTGACGATAATGTGAGGGTTGCTGGTTTGATAAGGAGGGGTTTGAGTCGGATGGAAAGTGGAGGAAGGGTAGTTGGATGGGGTCTGCGGTTATGGATAACCGGAATGGTAGTTGTCATGCGGAGAAAGTTGGGTACTGGAGGAAGGGTAGGTGGGTGGTGGTGAACTGAAGGTCAATGGGAGATGAGGAGCAGGTGCTTGAGGTTCTGGCCCATAAACTTTCCACTCTGGTGTCAGTTGTCCTGAGAGTGTTTGGTACAAAACCTGTGTCACCAGGCGCTAGCACTCTACTTGCTGCTGCGCAGAAACTTAGTTTTGCTCACATATGATGCAAAGTCATAAAATTCATCCGGTTTTTGGAGCAGCTGTGAACGTGCCTCCAATAGTAGAGAGTCTTCTACAAATTTTGTTTTCCATGGCTTTCTCCTAGCAGCCTGTCGCAGTGGAGAGGTTGGTTTCTCTGCTGAGGTGTTGATGAGGGCAGGGGTACTGCTGAGGTCTTCTTCAGGTGTCTGTTGGTCTTGTGACTGTATTGTAAAGAAAAACATATTTAGTCAATATTCAAACATTTTTTTTTCTTGTTACAGTTCCCTACAAGCGTGTCAGAATGGCAAGCTATTGCAGAGGACTTTGACAGGCGCTGGAATTACCCAAACTGTGGTGGTGTGATAGACGAGAAACATGTGCGCATCACCAAACCCACCAACAGCGGGTCGGACTACTTCAATTATAAAGGCTACTTTAGCATTGTTCTCATGGCGGTGATCAATGCAAACTATGAATTTATTTTCCTGGATGTTGGGGAAAAATAGTCATTGCTTGGATGGTGGATCGTTGAAAAATACGCGCTTCTATGATAGGCTCACCACCAACTCCATTCATCTGCCGCCTGTGGAGCAAACAAAGAATGGCCTGGGATTTGTGTTCGTGGCAGATGAGGCCTTCGCTCTGCA
Organism: Pseudophryne corroboree; assembly: GCF_028390025.1. Classification (NCBI taxonomy): domain Eukaryota; kingdom Metazoa; phylum Chordata; class Amphibia; order Anura; family Myobatrachidae; genus Pseudophryne; species Pseudophryne corroboree. Next base: position 823,098,874 of record NC_086447.1, read on the forward strand.
CAAACACATACTGAAGCCCTATCCGCAAAGAGTCCTGAACCACGATAGGCGCATTTTTAACCACCGCCTTTCTAGGGCCCGCAGGGTTGTTGAGAATGCATTTGGCATTCTCAGCAACCGGTTCAGGATCTTCCACAAACCCATCAACATGAGGCTGGACAAAATTGACTGTGTAGTAACAGCATGTTGTATACTACACAACATGTTCCGACGCAAGGCCATGAGGTTCCCAGCAGCCCTGGAAGATCCCAACCAGCCAGTGGTGACAGTGCCAATTTCCTCAGTGAGACCACCTGCAGCAACTTTACGCGGCACTGCAAGGGCAAAAGAGGTCCGGGAAAAATATAATGCCTTCTTCAATGGGGAAGGAGCTGTGGCATGGCAGGAGGAATATATTAGGTAAAAAACAATTTAAAAAGCAACTTACCCCTTTGGCCTCCTCCACGTCCAGACTTCCCTCCTCAAATTTTTCCATCACCACCAGGTACTCCTTAGCTGACGTTTTTTCCAGGAGGAAGTGTAGATCTTTGTAGTACCACAGCTGCGGCACATACACCTTGTCTGCACCGGCCCCTGACCTCTTGGATTCCTCCACCTTGCGGTTCTCTTTGACAAAAACTGTCCGTAGATTGGCAATTTTTTTCCGGACCCAGGCAACCTAGGCAGCAGAGTAGGTGGGCTTGGAGTACTCCACCATGCGGGTATAAGCAGCCTCCCTCTTCTGCTTGTTGCTGTAGTCTGGTGAGGACATCAGCCACAAACACTCCTCCTCACGGTACAGGCTGATAAACCCTGAAAGAGATTTGCGGTTCTCATAGGACATCTGCAGAATGCAAAAAAAAGGAAATTAATAAACATGAAAAAAGTTCCATTATTCTGGTTAAATTAAGTTTGTTTTCTAGTTACTGGTGTGAGTTATCTGAAATATGTTGTGAGAATACATTGGTGTGCAGGGTGCAGCAGCATAATGGTGGGGTGTGGCTTGCAGTGGGGCAGTATAATGGCATTTAGGGTGCGGCCGCATGGAACTTGCAGTGGTGCAGCATTTTGTGCAGGGGGCCAGTATAATTCTGGGTGCAGCAGTATAATGGTGGGCAGTGTTGGTAAAAAAGAATAGTAGTCATTGGTGGCCAGTGGTGCAGTATAATGGCGTTTAGGGCGCTGCTGCCTGGGGGTTGTAGTGGTGCAAAACGGGCAGGGGGCCAGAATAATGATGGGTAGAGCAGCATAATGGTGGGCAGTGGTGGTAAAACATCAGAATAATCATTGGTGGCCAGTGGTATAGCCTGCCTACCTTGTGCGCTGTTTGGGAGCTCAGCAGCGTGCTTGCAGCCTCCTCTCCAATCATGTGCGCAGTGAGGGGAAGAGGAGTGTCCAGGAAGTCGGCTCCTGTCTTCACATATCGCATATCGCGGTGTGATACATCGAAAGTGGTAAAAAAACAGCATGCAATCATGCCGCGATTCGATAAAAATTAAGTGCAGCACATACTATCTTGAGACGCGAGATTCGACCAGCAAGCCCGCGCATCGCGTCGCAAGGTACCTAAAATGTACATACAATCCTCCGATTTCTCGCACAGATCCAGTCGAAATCAAAGGTTAGCACCGATTATCTCACAAGTGTATGGGCACCATTACACTAAAAAAACTGAGTATACATAGAATGTATCAAGTTGTTTATACTGGATGATTGGTTACTAATAAAAACTGAGATGGCAACATAGATTGCAAACTAGACCTGACAAATAAAGTCTTATTAAATACCCGATTTATAGGAAGGAATCTGAAGTAATCATTAGATATATATTTACAACTTGCCTTAGTACTGCCTGTTTATAATAATACACACACGGTCACAATCTTATGGAAGACAATTTATTTATGAACATAAAATAACAAATCCATTATATAAAGAGCAATCATAAATAGATGATATCAAGGGAATAATAGATATTTATACAAATTTGTGACTTTTTTATATCTGGGATTAGAGCGGTCATTTTTTTCTTTTTTAATTATTTTTTTCACTTTTTCTATCTTGGAGCACATTCTGTAATAACCGGTTTTAATATTATTTCGCTACTGTATTTGCATTCGGCATAGTACATTTTAAAATGAGTACTAATAAAAGATAAATTTTATATTAAAGAGTGCACCTTACAGACACAACCCCTTTTTTCTTTGTGTTGTTCCTGTGTATCATAGGTTGTCTTAGGTAGCAGCCCCCAGTGTAATAGAAATTGTTTGTGAAGGAGTAGTGGGGCGATTTTTATCTGTTGGCTCATAATAACCAACTTATATTTCTATACTATAGTGTGCAGATTAATCCAACCTTTCTTCGGACTACACCCAGTACACTAGTTCCATACAGGGGTAGGTTCCTTGCACGGGACGGAGTCCGGTGATTGCACAGAACACCCAGTACACTGGTTACATACAGGAATAGCTCATGTGAATGGAAACTCACTTTAATTCATTCACAATTTCATTTATTGTTCTGATTTAATTTTTTGTATTCCCTTTATTATTAGAGAGAAATTATACCAAGCCATATGATTATACTGCGAGAATGTAAAATAGTTCTAGACATGTCTATGGGTAGTGCTAGAAAGGCGGTCCTTGATATGCCCAAAAGGTGGTGCTAGACATGTCCCTCCGGGGGTGCACCCCCTAATAAAATGAGCTGCGCACGCCTATGCCCTTTTCCCTGTCATTTATTGCAAGGTTCATAAGTTTTTGATATCCAAGTTTTTGTAAGTTATTTTTCTTTCTTCTATATCATTAAGGTCTGTTTTCATTTTTTACTATTATTTTGTCTGTAGGTAGGCTGTTAGTAGACATAAATTGTTCTTGTTTTTCTATTGTAAAGTAAATAGGGATTACATAGGGATTAAATACATAACCACCTACCAAAATACCTACTTGCTGTAGATAGGTAGTTTGGTAAGTAGTTATGTATTCAATCCCTTAGGTAGTTAGTTATATAGTTAGATACATCGTTTGTTAGGTAGATAGTTAAATAGCTTGATAGTTCATTAGGTAGGCAGTTCATTTCTTAGGTAGTTTGTTAGTAGATACAGTAGTTGTATACTTTAGATAGTTTGGTAGGTAGCGATTTATGTAGATAGTTATTCAGTTAGATAGTACCTTTAGGTAGGCAGATATTTCTTTAGATAGTTTGTTAGGTAGGTAGATAGATAGTGTTTGGTTAAAATAAAATTAATTTCTACCGTTTCTCTTGCAGAGGGATAACTTGATGTAATCCACAGCTATAAATTGGACTGATTGTGCTCTGATTCACTGAATGAACTTAAATAAGCGGTCTACATTTATCATGCATGACATTTAATGTCTTTTGTTTTATTTCTTTTTATTATTATTTTTAAAACAAACTGTGGCTTGTCATTTGACCAGGCTATGCAGGATTACACTAACCCAGTGGTTCCCAAACTTTTTTGAATTACGGCGCCCTAGAGCATCAGAATTGTTTTCACGGCACCCCTAGGCCACAGGTTTCTTATTGAGAAATTTAGAAATAAATATTGAATTAAGTAAATTGTGTAAATATGTCATCCTTAGGGTCAGTTGTGTGGTGAGGGGCAGTGTTCACTTCTGTTTGGCCACATATTTTATGACTGGCAGCCACCAGCACTGGTTTTGCCTATTACATTGACCATAAATAATTTGACTTGGTCCTGGACCACCATCCAAGGCACCCCTGCAAGTGTCCTGAGGCACCCCAGGGAGCCACGGCACACAGTTTGGGAACCACTGCACTAACCCATAACACGTTAGTAATAATAATGCAATTATTGGGAAGGATAATCGTAATTTTTTTTTTAATGTAATCTTTGTTGTTCTACCCATAACAGTTGCTTGGCTTCTTCCATTTTCACATTAAGGCGACTTGTTGATGTCCAGCTGTTGGCTCTGAGTGCATGCTGAGAATTGTAGTTCCACACAAGTTAACAGTTTACCTGAGCCTGTGCCAAATTCATTACGCGATGCCGTAAGAAGAGAGAGCACTTGAATCCGTTTGCCTAAGAAAGGAAAAGTACATGCAAGTGCTGCTAATAGGCTGATGTGACATAGGGGGTCATTCCGAGTTGTTCGCTCGTTGCCGATTTTCACAACGGAGCGATTAAGGCAAAAATGTGCATGCGCATGGTACGCAGTGCGCATGCGCTTAGTATTTTAGCACAAAACTTAGTAGATTTACTCACGTCCGAACGAAGAATTTTCATCGTTGATGTGATCGGAGTGTGATTGACAGGAAGTGGGTGTTTCTGGGCGGAAACTGACCGTTTTCTGGGAGTGTGCGGAAAAACGCAGGCATGTCAGGATAAAACGCGGGAGTGTCTGGCCGAACGCAGGGCGTGTTTGTGACGTCAAACCAGGAACGAAACGGGCTGAGCTGATTGCAGTGTAGGCAGTGCCAGATTAAGGTCTTAATAGGCCTGGAGCTGAAATTTTTGAAGGGCCTGTTGTGTGCTTCGCAGGGGTTGTGGGGCGTGATGGGGGCTACGGATATGGGTGGGTGACCAGTGCTGTATTTAAATATATATATATATATATATATACACGTGTGTATGCGTGTTTGAAAATAAAAATAAAAATCTATCTATATATCTTTATCTCTCTCTATATTTATCTAAAGAGAGAGTCACTGGGGGGAGTTTATTTCTTGGGTGCCCAATGGAACTATTCAATTGTATTGCCATGACAGCATGATTTCTGCTCGCAGTCTCTTGAGGTGGTGAGCAGAAATCTGTGAAAAATTGGCTGTTGGATCGCTCAAACTGCTGTTTTGGCAGCATGACCAATAGTTTTAGACTGGTTTAGCCACTTTACGCAGTTTTACCAAGTGCTTCTAAGTGATAAGCATTAGACACCCACGGACCTCACTTTCATTTGCATTACAATTGAATAGCCCTGTCAAGCTGCCATTAATTATGGGCATGCAAGAAACAATTGGATTCAACTCACTAAGGGGGGCATTCAGACCTGATCGCACGCTAGGATTTTTTGCTGCACTGTGATCAGTTCAGAACTGCGTATGCAGCGCAATGCGCAGGCATGTCATACAGGTACATAGAGGATCGGTGCTGGGCGATGGATTTACGAAGAATCCATTCACACAGCCGATCGCAAGGAGATTGACAGGAAGAGGGCGTTTGCGGGTGACACCTGACCATTTTCTGGGAGTGGTAGGAAAAACGCAGGCGTATCCAAGCGTTTGCAGGGCGGGTGTCTGACGTCAATTCCGGGACCAGACAGGCTGAAGTGATTGCAGCGGCTGAGTAAGTCCTGGGCTACTCAGAAATTGCACAAAAATTTTTTGTACCGCTCGGCTGCACTTGAGATCGCACACTTGCAAAGCAAAAATACACTGCCCTATATGCGGCGACTATCTGATCGCAGCTCTGCAAAAAGTAGCTAGCGAGTGATCAACTCGGAATGAGGGCCTATGTCAAAGGACACAGTGGGGCAGATGTATTAACCTGGAGAAGGCATAAGGAAGTGATAAACCAGTGATATGTGCAAGGTGATAAAGGCACCAGCCAATCAGATCCAATATGTAAATTAACAGTTAGGATCTGATTGGCTGGTGCCTTTATAACCTTGCACATATCACAGGTTTATCACTTCCTTATGCCTTCTCCAGGTTAATACATCTGCCCCAATATGTCTAATCCAAAATAGATATGTGTTATATTATATATTATATACACACATATATACTATGCTGTGAGGGCATCTGTGAAGCTTAACCTGTTACTGGGAGTGCCATAGATAGATAGATAGATAGATAGATAGATAGATAGATAGATAGATAGACACACACATATACATACATACATTCATTATGTACGCCTGAAGACAGGGGTCCAGTATTCATATTTTTGGAAATCCTGAATTACCGTGCCGTATCCATGCCACATGCTAGGACTTCACACGTCAACATTACATATCTGGCAAAGGCACTCAGACACTTGATTTTATTCAGAGAGTGACAATTTGTGGTATAATTATATATTTACAGTATATTATATAATATATATAGTATGCCAGTGCCTCAGTTACTGTTATTATATAATCTCTCACGCAGCCAGCAGGGCTGATGCCTCACCTCACCTCAGGAGGATCAGTCAGCCTGCCAGGCCCAGGCCACCTTCATGGAGAATCCTGCTGTCAATGCTGCCAGTGCTTCCTGGTGTAGTGGTGGCAAGGCGGCACACTCAGAGCCGGCCCTAACCAGTTTGATGCCCAAGGCAAGATTCTAGCTGGTGGCCCCTAGCATCACCCGCTAGTTCTGCCTCTGACCAGCACCTTTCTCCCAGCATTGCACCCATCACCCAACAGTACAGATCACAGCAGCAGCCAGCAACACCCATCACCCATCATAAAGACGAAGAGAGGGATAGAGAGACAGCGGGGTGAGAGAGAGAGAGAGAGAGAGAAAGAGAGGAGAGAGAAATGGAGTAGAGAGAAAGAGAGAGAAAGGGACACAGACAGCAGGGTAGAGAAAACAAAATGAGAGAGAAGAGAGAGGTGAGAAGGGGAGAAAGAGAGAGGGGGAGTGAGAGAGGGGGAGCAGGGTGTAAGAGGGGAGGGAGAAGAGAACAAAAGAAAGAGAGATAGGTAGAAAGAAGGTTAGAGAGAGAGAAAGAAAGATAGGGAGAGAGAGAAAAAGAGAGGTAAGACAGAGGGAGGGGTGAAGGGAGAGAGCAGGTGGGAGAGAGAGAAAGAAATAAAGAGAATGAAAGAGAGTGGAGACAGAGAGGAAGGATGAGAGATAAGGAGAAAGAAAGAAAGAAAGAAAGAAAGAAAGAAAGAAAGAAAGAAAGAAAGAAAGAAAGAAAGAAAGAAAGAAAGAAAGAAAGAAAGAAAGAAAGGTGGGTGAGAGGTTTGAAAGAGGGAGAGGGGCGGGGGAGAGGAGGCAGGGGAGAGAGAATAAGAGAGAAAGAAAAGAATGAGAGAGAGAGAGAGAGAGAGAGGTGAGACAAAGGAGGGATTGAGAGAACGGGAGGGAGAGATGGGAGAGGAAAGAGGTGACAGAGTGTGGGTGAGAGAGAAAGAAAGAGAGGAGAGAAAGGGGAGAGAAAGAGAGGTGAGACAGACAGCAGGGTAGAGAAAGGAGCGCAAGAGAGGCAAGAGGAGGAGAAAGAAAAAAGACAGAGAAAGACAGACAGAGGGTTGTTAGAGTGGGGGAGCAGGGTGTAAGAGAGAGTGGGGAGGGAGGGAGATGAGAGAGAAAAAGAGCAAAAGAAAGCAAGTGAGAGAGGGTTAGAGAGAGAGAAAGTATGAGGGAGAGAAAGGTGAGACAGAGAGGTAGTGTAAGAGAGAGGGTTGAGAGAGAGTGGGATGGGGTGGAGAGCAGGGGAGAGAGAGAGAGAATGAGAGAGAGAGACAGGGAGGATGAGAGATAAAGTTGAGTGAGACAGGGGTGGATGAACGAGGGAGAGGGTCGGAGCAGGGTATAGAGAGAGAGGGGGGACAGAGAAAGTGAGAGAGAAAGAAAGAGCAAGACAGAGAAATGAGAGAAAGAAAAGAGAACAAGCGAGAGAGTTAAAAAGAGAGAGAGAGAGAGAGAGAAGGGGGTGACAAAGGGGGGAGGGGTATAGAATGAAAGAAAAAGAAAGAGGGAAACAGTGGGGGTGAGAGAGACCAGGGTTGAGAGAGGGGAGATAGAGAAAGAGAGAAAAAGATAGAAGTGAGACAGATGGATGGTTGAGAGAGAGGGGGTACAGGTGGCCCTGTGTACTTCACTCTGTCCTCTGCCCCCAGTACAAGTGGCACTGTGCTTCCCTCCCTTCAGTGAAACGGCACTGTGTACCTCGGACAGTAGTGGGTCCCCCTTCTCATCAGTGACGGTAACAGCGGGTCCCCTTTCTTCTCAGACAGCAGTGGGTCCATTCTTCTGTTTTCTGTCGGGCAACAGTGTCAGAGAGTGGTAAAAAAGGTGAGTGCGGCTGGACTGGTTGGACCACCTCCTCCTGCTAGTACTGCTGCATGCCCCTTCATGGCACCACACTGCCGCAGGTCCCTGCTAAAAAAGAAAAAAAGTGGCAGAAACAACATGGGGTGGCTCCGACAGTGCCTCCAGTCACCCCACAAAGCCTGTTCCCCCCCAGTCACCCCCCCTCCCTCACACACACACACACACACACACACATACACACACACACAGCCTGTTACCCCCAGTCACAGACCCCCTTCCCGCACATACACAGCCTGTTCCCCCTAGTCCCACCCCCCTCGACACACACACACAGAGCCTGTTACCTCCAGCCAAGTCATCCCCCCTCCCCTCACACAGCCTGTTACCCCCAGTCACCACCACACACACAAACACACACACACACACACACACACACACCCTGTTACCCCCCAGTCACACATCCCTCCCACACACACAGTCTGTTACCCCCAGTCACCCCCCCCAATCACACAGCCTGTTACCCCCAGTCACCCCCTCTCACACACACAGCCTGTTACCCCCCAGTCACACCCCCCTCCCACACACACAGCATGTTACCCCCAGTCACACCTCCCCACACACACACAGCATGTTACCCCCTGTCCCCCCCTCTCACACACACACAACCAGTTACCCCCAGTCACCCCCTCACACACACACTCCCACACACACAGCATATTACCCCCAGTCACCCCCTCCCACACACAAACACAGCCTGTTACCCCCAGTCACCACACATACACACAGCCTGTCCCCTCCCCCCCACACACAAACACACATGTATACTATACCTGTCACCTCCAAGTCCCCACAGAGGAAGCAGTGAGGGGCAGGAGCCACGCAAATTCGGGGGCGTGGCCTAACAACGGACCCCCCATGGCCATGAGCGAGGTTCGGTTTTACTCGGTTTTACTCGGTTTTACTCGGTTTTACTCGGTTCTCAAAACGGCATCTTATTGGCTATCCAAAACACGTGACATCCGTGAGCCAATAAGATGCCGTTTTGAGAACCGAGTAAAACCGAGTAAAACCGAGTAAAACCGAACCCGCTCATCACTAATGGCCACACCCATTTTTATGAAGGAAACCCTAGCATGCAGCATTACAGCACCTGGCTGGAGGCGGAGCTACCCGGGACTCCGGAAGAGAGGAGGAAACACTGACTGCAGTTACATCACTGCCTGTGCGGCGCAGGGAGGGCTAGTGACCCCTTCCACTCCGCTGCCGTGTGTTTGAAGTTTGTGTCTGCGGTGGTGTTTGTGCGTAGCTGCCACAGGAGGAAGGGAAGTTACAGCCCACTGTCGGAGGGCAGGGGGTCGGAGGGTGGCAATTGCAGGCTGCTGTAGCAGGAAAAATGTTTCCTGTCTACAGCCTCAGCACAGTAGATGCAGTGGGCCTATTTTGATGGGGGGGCCTGGAGCTGCAGCTCCATCCGCCCCATTGTTAATCCGGCCCTGAGTGTAGGAGTAAGTCTCGAGCTACTCAGAAACTGCTAAGAAATTTCTATTCGCAATTCTGCTAATCATAGGCATGCGCAGGAGGGGTGCCTGGTGCGCACAGGCACCCCCTAATGTCCGGCACCCCGATCTCACATGCATGATGCAGCGATCGCCGAGCGGGCTGATTACTGTCCCCTCTGTGTTGCACCTTGTCAGGACTGCATTACTGACCAGACGCCTGGGTTAATCAAGGGTGCCACTGCCACCGGCTTTCAAACTCCCAGCTCCACCACCATGTACAAAAACAGCGTGATGTGACGTGATGACATCATGCTGCTCGCACGCCCACCCGTCACACCCGCCACATGCCCACCTCTCTTCTTCTGTTCTATGCCAACGCCAGCCACTGATGAGCAGCATGCAGCCAGCGTTCAATACTGGCAGGCGGTCGGCAGCAGCATTGATACATCACTCATTTTTCCAGCAGCAGCAGTACTAGTACTAGTACTAGTACTGTCAGTGTCAGTGTCAGTGAGTTACTGCAGCTTGCAGGGGAAAGAGAGGGGCAGCCAGACCAGGCTGAGGAGGAGCACTGTAATTGCAGTGAGTGCCATCAGGGTTGTTTGTTTGGTGCACACCACAACATCTGACAATGCATCTCCATTATTAGGATTGGTCTAGAGAAACCAAAACAAAGAGGTGTTTGAGAAGTAGACTCTGTTTTGGGAGCACTCTAATTCAGAGGATGATGTTTATAACGTATATGGTACTGATAAAAACATTTTTAATAGATAGATTAAAAAATGAATTTTTAGGAGTATCTATGTGTGGACAAAAGGTTTCGCGAAAATATAAAGATCAATAATAAATAATGAGTGATATCAATATCACAGTCTCAAAGATGCCGGAAATCAATAACTGTAATACTTTGATTATATCATCATTGCACATTATCTCTCATGCACTATATGACCATCATTTATTCTGCAAATACCCATTCTGGGTTATTGTGAATGCATAGAATTTTAATCATTGGTCATGTGGGACCGATTGTCAAGTGGTATAGATGTGAGTGACTTTATATTTGGGAGTCAATTTATTGCAGTACCAGGGTGTTCAGAGGTGGTCTCCCATCCTACTACTAACCCGGCCTTCCACTGCTTAGCTTCCAAGGTCAGAAGAGATTGGGCATCTCCAGTGAGGTATGACCGCAATGATTGAACTCTCCTTTATTAGTCACTTCAAAGGTATATAGTGTGGTCTTTATATACCTGCAATGCTGCAATTGATAGACACGTATGGTACAATTGCTAGAAACATGAGATTATATGCAATTACCTGACCAAGTCACCATGTGACACGTCAGCCACAAAACAAAGTATACAGGTAAATACAGGCCTATTATGTGGGAAATTTTTCAAAACCATAGAGTATTCATAAATGAACTGGCCTAATATTTATAATTATGTCCTAGGAGCACCAGTACGGCCGTGTTAAATTTACACTATATGTAAATATTATTACTCTGCACAGACTGCAGATAAACCATGAAATACACAATAGTATATCAAGAAAATAGCACCTCAATAATTCTTTAAAGCAGTGTTATATCAATGCACTTGCACCTTCCATCCATAACTAATCATAACTGTGTTATGAAAAAATGTGCTTTTGCATGTTATTTATCAGCAAATCGCGGCTAGAAAAAAAAAATATATATATATATATAAACTTGAACACTTGTTCTTAGATGCACACCTGTTGAAATAGGAACTTTCAGTACAATAGCTGAAACCAATCAGTTTCAAACTGAGATGCGTAACCAATGGTGGTATTTCCACATTTAAGTTCAGCAGTTGTCACAGTATTACTGCAATTGTTTACTTTTATGAATAAAAGAAACAGATGTAACCATTAAGTGACTGTTGTGTCACAGTTGTATCTAATGTTCATGTGCTGAATTGCCAGAAATGCAGACAGTACTCTGATAATTCCTAGAGATGAAGTCCTACTATTGCTGCTAATTCAGAAGAAAAGCAGAAGCGTGACTATTGTACATAGAAACGTTCCAACTGATTTTTACAGGTTGTATAAGCAGCGTTCTAATGATTGCTGATGGCTCTAAAGATAGTTCACATGGGTACGGGGTGTATACGATACCAGATCCCAAGTGATAGTACAGCCGCTGGGAGTCCCGTTTTCAGCCGTGCATCAGCTCCGGGGAATCCCATTTCTGGCCGTGCACTGGCTCCGGGGATTGCCGCGGCGTGTGATTGAGGTGTCTGCGTGGCCGTTGCCTGGTGACCGCCTAGAGACTCCGGCTGATGTGGTCACGTGTGCGCATCACGTGATCGCAGTTTCCTGTCCTGACGTACGTTTCGCAGAGAAAGCTTGTTCACAGGGCGTGCTGTAATCTCTCAGAGTATCAGTATTTAAGGATAATTGCTAGTAGCTGATTGGATACTTAGTTGTGACAGACATTTGATCCACCAATCCTTTTTATTTTTCTCAGCTCTGTTGAATAAATGGGTTTGGCTCTTAATCAATAAGTAATTAATTATTGAGAGTTGTATTATTATATTTGTGTGACCATAGAATGAATGGGGGAAGGGAGGGAAGGAATGAAGGGAGGAGAAAAAAAGGGGGGGGGAAACAGGAGAAAGAGGGGAAAAAAGGAAAAGGAAAGGAATGGACAATTTTTATATAGCGGTGCAAACTATGACGTGTGTAATAGTATTAACGGCACGTGAATAATAATAATTAGTGCAAGGGATGCATACCTAATATATGATAATAACATTTTTGATTACCATAGGAGTTAACTAATTAGGTAATTGTGCTCTGTGCGTCTATAAGGCTATGAATGGACAAAAATGCATATAATAATGTGGGGAAGACAGAAGAAGAAAGGGGAAGGTTATGTTGTGGATGTGATTGTCTGTGCTAGATTGTGTAGGTGAGTGTGAGTGTTAGATGCAGTATTAATAGTGAATTTATCTTATGTGTGAAACTATAAACAGTTAGAGGGCAATGTATAAATCAAGAAACTCTAATGGAGCCCATAGTGAAACCATGTGAGTAAAGTGATTGTGGTGCTAATTGTGTAAATATTGTTAAAAATGGGGATAAATATTAGTGATGCATGATGGGGTGTGTTAATGAATGATTAATTATAAGGTATGAGCCATAATTAAAAAAAAAAAGTTAATATGCAGCAGGTTTGATATTGTTGCAATAGTAATGGTAGGAGTTAATTCAAGTATACTCCATAATTAATATTTTCATTCATCCCGGCTGGGTATATGGATCCAATCTTGAAAATCTGCTCACTCTCTTTTCTCAGTAAGTTTTCAGTTAAACTGCCCCCCGTATTCCGAGTCTAATCCTCTCCAGGCCAAAAACTTTCAGCTCCTCCCATCTACTTTCATGGTGCGTGTGAAAGTGACGGGCGACTGATGTTAGTTGTTTCATCTTGGCCTTGTCTGAGAAGGCATTGCGTATTGATCCTATATGCTCTAAGATGCGTTGCTTGAAGGGACGGGTTGTCATGCCAATATATTTCTGATTGCAGCTGCATCTAAGGCAATAGATGACGCCTTCAGTTTGACAGTTCATGTAATCTATGATTTGTATCATTTTTCCATATCTGTCCTCTATTTCCTTTGTTGGATCAATGAATTTGCAGGCCTTGCATCTCCCGCAAGGATGTGTTCCAGTGATTATTGGTTTTTTGCTGGGAAATTTTTGGAAATGACTCCGTACAAGGCTGTCTTTGAGATTTTTCGACCTGCGCCAACTCATAGCAGGCTTGGGGCCCAACTTCTTGGATAGGATCGAATCTGCATGTAGAATGTGCCAATGTTTTTGTATTGCTTCTTTGACTACCCTCCATTCTTGACAGAAGTTGCCGACAAAGCAAATGGTTTTGTCGGCGGTTTTGTCTTTCTGTTCTCTTTTGAAGATGATATCTTCTCTCTTTATATTCGTGACGGTTTTCATGGCTTTTTTGATTGAGGTTTTACTGTATCCTCTATCACCAAGTCTCTTAGTTAGTTCTGCGCTTTGCGTTTTGAATTCTTTATTATCTGAACAGTTTCTACGAAGGCGAAGAAATTCCCCTTTCGGTATATTCTCTACAGTCGGGGGGAAATGAGAGCTGGTTTGGTGTAGTAATGTATTAGTTGCTGTGCTTTTTCGATATAAATTCGTGGCTAGCATTCCTTCTGAGTTCTTATAAATCAGCAGGTCCAAAAATGGTAGTTCAGACTGACTTATACTATGTGTAAGACGAATGTTCAGGTCATTTTTGTTTAGGTGCTCAATGAATTGGTGTAGTAGGTGTGAGTCACCTTCCCAGATCATAAAGATATCGTCTATATATCTATTCCCATAACAACGTGGGCTGTAAATATATCGTTGTTATCTTTGAAAACAATTTATTTCTCCCACCATCCGAGGAATATGTTGGCATATGTGGGCGCACAAGCTGCCCCCATAGCCGTGCCCCTTGTTTGGAGGAAGAAGTGGTCGTTAAACGTGAAAAAAATATAATGTATCACGAAGCGGAGTAATTTAATGAGAAAGAGATGAAATTCTTTTCTTCCTTCATTCTGTAGAAATGTTCTACTGCTCTTATTCCATCTTCGTGGCCTATAGAGGTATACAATGCCTCAACATCTAGAGTTACCAGATATTGCTTATCCTCTAATCTTAGGTCGTGTACTTTTCTTAATATGTCAGTTGTGTCTTGGACATATGAGGAAAGATCTTGAACGAATTGTCTGAGATGCAAGTCAAGAAAGATGCTTGCCCTCTCTGTTAGTCCCCCTATCCCGGACACAATGGGTCTTCCCGGTGGGTTTTGGATGTTTTTATGTATTTTTGGCAACATGTAAAAAGTGGGAATTCTGGGGTTCTGAATCAATAGGTAATCAAACTCTTGTTTGGTAATGGTTCCTTGTGCTTGTGCTTGGTTGATGGTGTTGTCATAAATTGATTTGTAGTTCTGCAATGGATTGAGTAGTATTCGTCTATTTCAATTAGTAGTGCCTAGTTGTCGCTGTGCTTCCTTAATGTAATCTGTTTTAGACCAGATAACAATGTTGCCCCCTTTTTCTGAGGGCTTAATGACAACATCATGCCATGTCTGTAATTCTTTAATGGCATTTCTTTCTTGTCGAGTAAGATTGGAATGTCTCCAGTATTTATTTTTGTTTATGTGTATTTGATCAAACTCTTTGGCCACCAGTCTCATAAAGACCTGTACTTCAGGGCAGATTTGCTCTTGAGGGAAATATGTCGATTTCTTTCTACAGATAGGCCTGGTGGTGAGTTCTTCTTCAGTATATGAAATTTGTTCTTGTTCAAGTTCCTGTAATGCAATGAGAGCTTCTTGTTCCATCTGGGATAGATCTGAGGATGTTGTTTGAGAGGTCTCCAGCATCGATGCACCATTGGTTGTCACTTCCAGTTGGGCCAGTGGAAGAATCGTTTCTTTTTCGGCATATAGTTTGGTTAGCAACAACTTTCTGCCAAATAATTTTAAATCTTTTTCCCCTTTGAATCTGTTAAAATGTTCGGTGGGGGAGAAAGTCAAGCCTTTATTAAGTATGGATTCCTGTGTTTGTGTAAGTATATGATCTGATAGGTTAATAATCTTCAGTTTAGAGTCATCATCTTCACAGGTTTGAGTTACCAGCGGTCCTGTTGATGTTGTCTCTTGCATGTGTTGCGGGTCGTGGGGGGTGAGGAATCCCATTGCTGCGGTCCTCTTCTTCCTCTTGTCCCCCCGCCTCATCTTACCCCTCTTTGTCTGCCTCCTCCTCCTCCTCGGGGATCCCCTAAAAAAGAAGCTGAGTTCTGAGGGTTGCTGGATGTGTCTTTCCTAGCGTTGGAGTATCTCTCTGTGGTATAATCTATAGTATCTTCTGCTCCAGATGTCTCCGCCTCAGATGACGAATATTGGCCTGTGTGCCTAGGAGGATCTCTTTTCCAGGATGATTTCTGCCATTTGAAGATTTTCCCAGATACAAAGTCTCTTTTATCTCTAGCATATTTGGTCTTTTTTCTGTCTATGATTGTTTGCTCATAGGCTTGGAGTTCCAATTTGTTTTTTTCAAAGCATCGTTGGAATTGAGAATCGTTCTCCCAAATTTCCAACTTTTTACCTAGTTCATCCAGGTTACGTTCACACTCCTCCAATATTATGTTATGTTTGATTAAAACATTCATAAATTCATTGGAACACTTTAGAAGGGTGTGTTCCCATTCTTTTTTCAGATTTTCACTTGCCAGTTCGAATGTTGGGAAAACTCTTGGGCGAAGGCCACGTGGAGATATTTTATTTTTTATATAATTTTCTAGAGTAGTCAAGTCCCAATTGGTTCTGATTTGTTTCCGTAGTATTGAATTCAATTTTTGAAAATCCTCTTCCCAACTGATGTGGGGTTAAATATTTGCCAGGTCACTCGGAAAGATGTCATCTAGATTATCCTTATTTTTACGTCTTGAGCAAAGCTCTTGTTTTAAACTGAAACTCATACTATAGTGTATTTGAAAACTCCTAAATTATGAATGTATACACGAGACAGGGTTTCTTAAGAGAAGGAAACACCTGTTCCTATATTGCGTGACTGTGCAGGTGTCCCAGGAAAGCTGAGTTATCAGCTAGTATATGGTTTTTGAAAGAAAGGGGTGATGGGAACCGCACAAGTCCATTAAATTAAAATAGATTTAGGCCTCTGAAAAACTGAATTTATTATTGAATTGCTTCTAAATATAGCAACTGTATGACAAGGCCAAGATGAAACAACTAACATCAGTCGCCCATCACTTTCACACGCACCATGAAAGTAGATGGGAGGAGCTGAAAGTTTTTGGCCTGGAGAGGATTAGACTCGGAATACGGGTGGGCAGTTTAACTGAAAACTTACTGAGAAAAGAGAGTAAGTGGATTTTCAAGATTGGATCCATATACCCAGCTGGGATGAATGGAAATATTAATTATGGAGTATACTTGAATTAACTCCTACCATTACTATTGCAACAATATCAAACCTGCTGCATATTAACCTTTTTTTTTTTTTTAAATTATGGCTCATACCTTATAATTAATCATTCATTAACACACCCCATCATGCATCACTAATATTTATCTCCATTTTTTTACAATATTTACACAATTAGCACCACAATCACTTTACTCACATGGTTTCACTATGGGCTCCATTAGAGTTTCTTGATTTATACATTGCCCTCTTACTGTTTATAGTTTCACACATAAGATAAATTCACTATTAATACTGCATCTAACACTCACACTCACCTACACAATCTAGCACAGACAATCACATCCACAACATAACCTTTCCCTTTCTTCTTCTGTCTTCCCCACATTATTATATGCATTTTTGTCCATTCATAGCCTTATAGACGCACAGAGCACAATTACCTAATTAATTAACTCCTATGGTAATCAAAAAATGTATTATCATATATTAGGTATGCATCCCTTGCACTAATTATTATTATTCACGTGCCGTTAATACTATTACACACGTCATAGTTTGCACCACTATATAAAAATTGTCCATTCCTTTCCTTTTTTCCCCTCTTTCTCCTGTTTCCCACCCCCCCCCCTTTTTTTCTCCTCCCTTCATTCCTTCCCTCCCTTCCCCCATTCATTCTATGGTCACACAAATATAATAATACAACTCTCAATAATTAATTACTTATTGATTAAGAGCCAAACCCATTTATTCAACAGAGCTGAGAAAAATAAAAAGGATTGGTGGATCAAATGTCTGTCACAACTAAGTATCCAATCAGCTACTAGCAATTATCCTTAAATACTGATACTCTGAGAGATTACAGCACGCCCTGTGAACAAGCTTTCTCTGCGAAACGTACGTCAGGACAGGAAACTGCGATCACGTGACCGCATCAGCCGGAGTCTCTAGGCGGTCACCAGGCAACGGCCACGCAGACACCTCAACCGCACGCCGCGGCAATCCCCGGAGCCAGTGCAGGGCCGGAAACGGGATTCCCCAGAGCTGATGCACGGCTGAAAATGGGACTCCCAGCGGCTGCACTATCACTTGGGATCTGGTATCGTATACACCCCGTACCCATGTGAACTATCTTTAGAGCCATCAGCAATCATTAGAACGCTGCTTATACAACCTGTAAAAATCAGTTGGAACGTTTCTCTGTACAATAGTCACGCTTCTGTTTTTCTTCTGAATTAGCAGCAATAGTAGGACTTCGTCTCTAGGAATTATCAGAGTACTGTCTGCATTTCTGGCAATTCAGCACATGAACATTAGATACAACTGTGACACAACAGTCACTTAATGGTTACATCTGTTTCTTTTATTCATAAAAGTAAACAATTGCAGTAATACTGTGACAACTGCTGAATTTAAATGTGGAAATACCACCATTGGTTACGCATCTCAGTTTGAAACTGATTGGTTTCAGCTATTGTACTGAAAGTTCCTATTTCAACAGGTGTGCGTCTAAGAACAAGTGTTCAAGTTTATATATATATATTATTATTTTTCTAGCCGCGATTTGCTGATAAATAACATGCAAAAGCACATTTTTTCATAACATAGTTATGATTAGTTATGGATGGAAGGTGCAAGTGCATTGATATAACACTGCTTTAAAGAATTATTGAGGTGCTATTTTCTTGATATACTATTGTGTATTTCATGGTTTATCTGCAGTCTGTGCAGAGTAATAATATTTACATATAATGTAAATTTAACACGGCCGTACTGGTGCTCCTAGGACATAATTATAAATATTAGGCCAGTTCATTTATGAATACTCCGTGGTTTTGAAAAATTTCCCACATAATAGGCCTGTATTTACCTGTATACTTTGTTTTGTGGCTGACGTGTCACATGGTGACTTGGTCAGATAATTGCATATAATCTCATGTTTCTAGCAATTGTACCATACGTGTCTATCAATTGCAGCATTGCAGGTATATAAAGACCACACTATATACCTTTGAAGTGACTAATAAAGGAGAGTTCAATAATTGCGGTCATACCTCACTGGAGATGCCCAATCTCTGCTGACCTTGGAAGCTAAGCAGTGGAAGGCCGGGTTAGTAATAGGATGAAAAAAAGAGAGGAAATGGGAGCGCTGGATGAATCTAGTATATATTTTTTTATTAAAATATTGTTATATTAAACACATAAAAATACAATACATGAACTAGCCTAAAGATAATGAAAAATTAATATTGTATAAATATATATAGGACTGCCATATCTCCTGAACTGATATGAGTAAGAAAAACTCTAATAAACCTTAATTAAGAGCTGCACTGGTGCTTCATAAAAATCAGCCGTGCGTCCACGAGCTGAAATACATATAGGAAGGAGACTGATGAGAGGTACCTCTGTTATAGATCACTGTTGAAATGTACAGTCTCTCTTCTCCTTATACACAAAAGAGCCTCATTGGCAAACAGTGTCCCAGTATTGAGAATGCGGACACCGGTGCTGTATTATTGTGTGACAAATAGACGGTGATGGTCAAATTCACTTGTAGTATATCACCTGATGTGAGAGCCTCTCCGTCAAAGGCGCTGTACTAAGCCGGGTTTGCAGCGGCTCTGTGCAAATGAAAGTGCAGCTGGTCACGTCACCAGTGAACCATCCACTCGAACGCGGTTGTTTTTCTCCGCTAAAGGGTACTGTACCGATTAGGATGTGCAGCGGTGCAGTAAAATGAAGCAGCAGGGATAGGTGGCCTGGCCGGCATCAGGGAAGGTCGTAATCAGGTGGAGCTCCGGCCTGTGTCCCCTTAAAGCTGTGCCCTGCCCTGACTTATATAGGCCCACAGCTCGTTTTCCTCCCTCACGAGCTAGCTGTGCTCCCTTGTGCCCGGAGGTCGGTGCTGCGGAGTCGGGGGGGGCCCTCCATTGCCCCCTGCGGATTGCGGCCTACCTCTGCTGCGGGAGCCGGGGCCTCGATTCCGGAGTTGAGCCGCCGGGCGGTGCTGCCTGCTGGACCCGGGGCTGCCGTGTCGCTGACTGCCTCCCCTGTTAGGACACCACCTCTTGCCGCTGGACGCTCCGCCCGTCGGGCCGGGATCCCGACCGAAGACCAAGTGGAGCGGAGCTTGCTTGAGGTAAGGCCCGGGGCGCGTGTGTCGGGCGGCGGCCATCTTGCGGTTGGCGCCGCTCGGCGTCCGGGCCCTGCAGCGCGGCCCGCGGCGGTCCTCCGAAGCTCCTGGGCCCTGAACCCCCTCACCCACACCCCCAGCGCTCCCACCGGGCTGCCTATCCCTGCCTGGCAGCGGTGGATGACGGCACGGGCCGCGGGAAGTCCCAGGCTTGAGGGCTGGACGGCGGCCATCTTGGGATTGGCATCGCCCTCACTATTCTCCAGGAGGGACAGCATCCAGAGAGCTGACACACAGAACCTCCTGCAGCATCCCCCCCTGACCCTGCTGGCTCACAGTTCTTGTGTATGCAGCCTATCCCCACTGACACCTGAGCGGGGTCTAGATGGATGCGGCAGACACCGCTTTCTCCCTCTGTATTACCTCCACGTTCGGCTCCCCCTGCACCATCCCACTGACACATCTATGTTACAATGGAGCCTAGATTTTTCACATACTGCCAATAGAGTGAGTTGCAGTGTCGGAGCCTCATGACTACACGAACTCACTGTTTCCTTACTGCAAGTTTACTTCCATATTGATGGCCTGCTAGCCACTTCGTTTCTGGGGTGACGTGCCAGCGCTGGCCCTGATGGGAGGTTGCTCTAATCACACAACAAAACTTCTGCTGACTTACTGACGCGACTGAGGTGCCCCATGGTGAGAGGTAAGAAGGGATCGCAAGGGAGAGGAAGGAAGTCGCATAAACTCACTCCGACGTGCGCAATGGATTCTCCAACTTCGGTCGGTATGAGGCAATTTCTCCTTCCCCAGGGCTCTGCCCCCACGATGGATGACTCCTCGCCCCCAACCCCACGTCTCTCGCCTGTTTCGGACTCGGCTTCTCAAGTGGGGTCCCATGGGGCAGGCTTGCACCCCACGACGGATCCGGGAAGCCTCTCCCAGATTCTGAACCTTCTCCAGGCCCTCCCAATGAAGCAGGACTTTGAACATCTGGAAGGCAGGGTCAGAGAAACTGTCCGCTCAGAGATTGCCGTGGTTCAGGCAGAAATAACACATATTGGTTCCCGTCTGTCTTCGTTGGAAGGCTTCTCTTCAGACACGGCAGCAGCACACAACGCCCTTAGGGCCACAGTTCTTAAGCAGGCGACTAGCCTCCAACAGCTACAAGACCGTGTAGAAGATTTAGATAACCGCGGAAGGAGAAATAACCTGAGGATTCGGGGGGTCTCGGAGGACATCTCGGCAGACCGCCTTATTGACTTCCTTACGACAGTTTTCAACGAACTCTTGGGACGTGACCCTGCTTCAACGATCGAGTTCGATAGGGCCCACCGAGCCCTGATTCCTAGGGGAGCACCGTCCGAACGCCCCCGCGACATCATCTGCCGCTTACATTACTACGCAGAAAAAGAGGAGATCCTCCGCAAGACCCGTCGTATGGATGTGATAGAGACTGCTTCTTATAGGATTCAGATCTTCCAAGATTTATCGTGGACGACCCTTCAAAAGCGAAGAGCTCTACACCCACTTACTGCGGAGCTCCGGAAGCTGGGCATTAAATATAGATGGGGCTTCCCTTTTGGCCTCCAGGTCTCGCAAAATGGGAAACTGTACTCCTTTAAAGACCCCTCCGACTTGCCCCTTTTCTGCCAAGCTTTGGGTGTGCCACAGGTCTCTCTTCCGGATTGGCAGGAACCCCTGAATCATGGTGTTCCACCGGAACTCTCTCACCCTGATAATGACTGGCACCTTGTCCACCGTAACCCAAAACCTCCTAGGGAGCAGCGTTCCCTCACGCAGTCAGTGAAGAAATGAGGGTCTCTACTTGGTTCGGGACATTTACTTCAGCAATTTTAAGTGACCCTTATTTAGTTTAACATGTTTACTGACGACTCGGGGGACTTCCTTGCCGTTCGGCGCGCATTCCCTCGGGAGGCGTGGTCGGGGCATAGGGATCGCACTCGACTCGACGAGCACCCATCTGACCTGTATAGGCTGGAGGTATTTGTTCTCAGTTAAATGCTATTTCTCTAAAATGTTTCCCCCTCCCCCTTTTATAGTTGTGTGATTGAACTGTTAGATATATCCCTGATTTGATGCCAATTTTCCTGTCGGGGCTGGGGCTGACACGGACCCCCAGATCGCCCCTGCACCGCCCGAGTATTCTCGGTCTTCGATGCGACTAACGCATCCGAGCTCCCGAGAGGCGGTAGTGTGTTCTATTCTATAGTCACTGATTTAATCGGTTGATTTTTGTTAGAGTTAAGTTCTTTGAACTTCCTTCTTCGTGTTTTCTTTGCCTCTGTTTCATTCTCTCTCTCTTTTCTCCCCCTCTCCCCAATGTGTGGCTCTCTGTCTAGTGAGCGGTTTTGCCCTCCTTGTCGGACTCAGCACCCCTCCTTGGTACCCAGATGATGGCGGTTGACCCCAAAGTGACAACTATAAAATTGGTTTCTCTTAATGTGAAGGGCCTCAATGTCCCGGAGAAACGCTCAAGGGTGCTCAGAGACCTCTTTGCATTTAGGGCTGATGTTGCTTTTCTACAGGAAACGCACTTTAAAATGGGAACGGCCCCAGTTCTCAAAGACCGTAATTACCCACACTCCTTTTATAACAACAACAGCAAAGGTAAATCTTTGGGTGTCGCTATTTTGATATCCAAACGCTTGCCCTTTTGTGACATTACGTTTGAGTCTTTGGAGGAGGGTAGAACGCTTCTAGTGAAATGTAAACTGTTTGACCAGCTGTATACGTTTATTAATCTGTATGTTCCCAATCAATCACAATCTAGCTTCTTAGTGAAGGCTCTCAACCGTATTGCCCCCTTAGTTGTGGGTATCCCAGTTATTGGAGGTGATCTTAATTGGGCCCTCCAGCCGGAGGTGGACATCTCTGGGAACCCGACAAGGCCCTCCCTAGCATCGCATCGTAGAGTGCGTCGATCCCTTCATGACCACCAGCTGGCCGACACTTGGAGACTCCAACATCCCGGGAACAGGGCTTACACATTCTATTCCAGACCCCACGACACCTACTCTAGGTTGGATTATTTTCTCCTGCCCCATAGATTTTTGCACCTAGTCAGGGAAACTGATATTGGTCTAATTACCTGGTCGGACCATGCTCCCGTCTCCCTGACCCTGGAGACGTCCTATCCACACTTGAAACAATGCACTTGGCGGTTGAATGAACAACTTCTAACAGATACGAGGTTCCAACCCCAGCTACTCAAGACATTAGAGAATTATTTCCTAACTAACGAGATGCCAGATGTCTCCCGGGTCACGGTGTGGGAAGCTCACAAGTGTGTTTTGCGGGGGAAGCTCATCCAGTTAGGTTCCATGCTGAAGAAAGAAAGGCTGGGAGAAAAGGCTACTTTACTCCAACGGTTGAGGGACTTGGAGACAACGCATAAGACAAGCCCGTCTTCATCGGTGCTGACCGCACTGACCGAGACGAGAGCAGCTCTCAACGCCCTGCTGTTCGCAGACATTAAGAGGGATTATAGGCTGTGCAGGAACCGCTTTTATCAATGGGGTAATAGACCGGGGAAGCTTCTGGCTAGGACGCTCCGCGCGCAGAGGGCCACGCTGTTTATCCAGTCAATACAGGATGCGGCGGGGACCCACCGCACCCTTACAAAAGATATTGCTGGGGCCTTCCACTCTTACTACACTAAATTGTACAATCTTCAGGAGTCTGGAGCCTCGGGATCACTATCGGTTACTCGAGACTTGGTGGAGAGATACCTTAGTGCCGCGGGACTTCCTAAAATATCAGAGGAAGATAGCGCTTGGCTAGACTCCCCCTTTTCTCTCCCAGAATTGGAACAAGCTCTTAAGGAGACCCCTTCTGGGAAGAGCCCGGGCCCTGATGGCTATACTGTCTCTTATTATAAGCTTTTTAAAAATTCCCTCTTACCTAAAATGCTATTGGTGTTCAACGAGGTTTCCGATAATCGCGGTTTCTCCCTTCAATCACTAGAGGCTTTCATCACGGTCATACCAAAGGAAGGGAAAGACCCGACCCAATGCGCAAGTTACCGCCCGATATCCCTCCTTAACACAGACATCAAGCTGTTCACTAAACTTATAGCTAACAGATTGAAGCTACTACTCCCCAATATTGTACATCCGGATCAGGTGGGTTTTATACCCGGGAGGGAAGCCCGTGATAATACTACCAAAATCATTGATTTGATACATTTAGCCTCGAATAGCCATAAACCGATAGTGGTGCTTTCAACCGATGCCGAGAAGGCATTCGACCGAGTCGATTGGGTTTTTATGGAGGGGGTCCTGCGACACATAGGGCTGGGACCTGTCAGCTTGAGCCGCGTTTTAGCACTATATAATTTCCCAACTGCGAGGATAAAAATAAATGGAGACCTATCCCGTCCAGTTCCGATCAGGAACGGTACTAGACAAGGATGTCCCCTCTCGCCCCTAATCTTCGTTTTTTGTATGGAGGCTCTGGCGGGATCCATTAGACTAAATCCCAACATCTCGGGACTCATGGTGGGGGGCAGGGAATATAAACTAGCGCTGTTCGCAGATGACCTGTTAGCTATTATATCGAATCCGGTGGTCTCAGTCCCCAACCTGATGTCCGAACTTGATAGATATAGTTCCCTGTCAAATTTTAAGATTAACCTCTCTAAGTCAGTGGCAGTGACTGTTTCACAGCCCTCCCGAGCTCTTGATGGCCTCAAATGATCCTTCCCCTTCCATTGGCATCCTTCTAGCTGTAAATACCTGGGGGTCACCTTACATAAAGATCTATCGCGCCTTTTTGACGAAAATGTCAAAAAATTGCTTGCCTCACTTCGCTCCGAGTTCCGGGACTGGGGCAACAGGAGGTTATCCTGGTTGGGGAGGCTCAGTGTCATTAAAATGAACGTTTTGCCGCGGGTCCTCTATCTCCTTCAGACGCTCCCGGTCTCCATTCCCAAAACTTGGTTCAGAGATCTACACAATTTGGTCCGGGATTATGTATGGGGGGGCAAGCGACCTCGTTTCCAACATTCCATTCTTTTTCGTCCTAAACATAAAGGCGGTCCTCAACTACCGCACTTCACACTGTATTATGAAGCTGTTATTCTCCACCGAATCTTAGAATGGACACGCCCACACGATACGAAACAATGGGTCCATATTGAGGGAACTGTGCTACCCACCCCAATTGCTTACTACCCCTGGTGCTCAAAGATACCACGTATAGACCATCCTACCTTAGGCCCTACGCTTTCGCGCTGGAATAGACTTAGGATTCTCCCGTATATTTCCTCAAAATACTCCCCTCTGACCCCACTGTTCTATAACCCAGATTTCCCGCCGGCTGTCTCAGGCCGGGGATTTGACCCCTGGAAACTAGTGGGGGTGGTGCGTGCTGGCCAGCTGGTGGAACGTGGGGAGATAATCCCCTTCCCCTTGATGCAATCAAAGTGGAATCTCCCACCTTCGGAGATTTGGAGGTACCTTCAACTGAAACATTTTGCCCTGGGGAGTGCTATCCGCCCAAACCTGACTAGGCCTCTGACGGTTTTTGAGAATTTATGCTTAGACCCATCCCGCCCACTACACTTCCTCTCAAAATGCTATAGATCTTTGATCGTGAATAAATTTCCAGATCTCCCTAAATATGCCAAAGATTGGGGCCGTGACACACAGATGGACCTGTCAGAGGAGGACTGGGAGAAGTGTTTTCAAGCTACCTTTGTGAGTTCCCCAAGTTATTCAGTCCTCGAAACGCACTTCAAAGTCTTGTCCAGGTGGTACAGGTGTCCCCTAACCCTGGCTAAAATGTTCCCTGATGTACCCCGACACGTGTTGGCGATGTAATACTGCAACGGGCTCACCGATGCATATCTAGTGGGACTGCCCCGCACTTCGTCCATTTTGGGATACAGTTATTGCCAACTCAAGGAGGATAGTGGGTTCGGGGGTTCCTGCTGAGCCTGCCTTCTGGCTTCTCAACTGTGTTACATGGCCCCTGTCGACCTACAAACATTCCCTATTAAAGTTCCTTAATAGCGCAGCCAAAGCGGTTATCCCGGTTCGATGGCGGTCCACTGAGCCCCCTACTGTGAGGGAGTGGGTGGCCAGAGTAGACTGGTATATGACTATGGAGGAACTGCGGGTGACTCCGGAGTCTCAACGGAGATTCACGACTACTTGGTCCCCTTGGCTGGAATTTAAATCCTCACAAGCTTACACGTTGGTGATACTTTGACTCGGGTCTCCCACAAGGGTCTCTATTTCCGACTTTCAGTTGCCATACTGTCACTTGAGGTCACACGTTGGTATTTCTGCTTTTTGACCTGACTGGATCTGAGATAGTCCACACTGTCCCCGCCCCCCCCCTCTCTGTTTCTGAGTCTCTTTTTCCACCCTGTACTCTTTTCTGTCCCTTCCTTATTAGTTTTAGTGCTAAGAAATTCCTCGGTTTAGACAGCCTTAATCCAGGGAGGCCGGATTTGACCTCGGACGAGAGTTAGTAACCTGGACATTGAGTATATTCACATCTGGCCATATTGTCTAGGCTTAACTGTTAATGTCTACACCTCATGGATTGTGTTTCCTTGTATTATTGATTGAACTAAGAATGCTGTCTCCTTTGCCTTGTTATTACACCATAAAACAATAAAAAATTTATTGGGGGAAAAAAATGAAGCAGCAGATTCTCCAGCCGCTGGTGAAAAGTCTGTTTAATTGCGGCTATGATCCACTCAATAGATACGGCTCGCGGAGTGTCAGGAGAATGCAGCAGTCAGATGAAGTCCTTCAATGGAGTACCTTAACGCGTTTCTCGGCCTACAACACTGGCCGTTTCATCAGAAGGAAATGAATAAACAGATGGTGGCTAGCCTGGGTATATATATATATATATTGCAGGTATATAAAGACCACACTATATACCTTTGAAGTGACTAACAAAGGAGAGTTCAATAATTGCGGTCATACCTCACTGGAGATGCCCAATCTCTTCTGACCTTGGAAGCTAAGCAGTGGAAGGCCGGGTTAGTAATAGGATGGGAGACCACCTCTGAACACCCTGGTACTGCAATAAATTGACTCCCAAATATAAAGTCACTCACATCTATACCACTTGGCAATCGGTCCCACATGACCAATGATTTAATTCTCTGCATTCACAATAACCCAGAATGGGTATTTGCAGAATAAATGATGGTCATATAGTACATGAGAGATAATGTGCAATGATGATATAATCAAAGTATTACAGTTATTGATTTCCGGCATCTTTGAGACTGTGATATTGATATCACTCATTATTTATTATTGATCTTTATATTTTCGCGAAACCTTTTGTCCACACATAGATACTCCTAAAAATTCATTTTTTAATCTATCTATTAAAAATGTTTTTATCAGTACCATATACGTTATAAACATCATCCTCTGAATTAGAGTGCTCCCAAAAAAGAGTCTACTTATCAAACACCTCTTTGTTTTGGTTTCTCTAGTTAGATTATTTTCTGACTCTAGGGAGCACCACTGAAAGCAACAATTATATGTACTAGGATAGACAATCCATATACATACGGTTTCTATATTAAGAAGCAATTCAATAATAAATTCAGTTTTTCAGAGGCCTAAATCTATTTTGAATTTAATGGACTTGTGCGGTTCCCATCACCCCTTTCTTTCAAAAACCATATACTAGCTGATAACTCAGCTTTCCTGGGACACCTGCACAGTCACGCAATATAGGAACAGGTGTTTCCTTCTCTTAAGAAACCCTGTCTCGTGTATACATTCATAATTTAGGAGTTTTCAAATACACTATAGTATGAGTTTCAGTTTAAAACAAGAGCTTTGCTCAAGACGTAAAAATAAGGATAATCTAGATGACATCTTTCCGAGTGACCTGGGAAATATTGAACCCCACATCAGTTGGGAAGAGGATTTTCAAAAATTTAATTCAATACTACGGAAACAAATCAGAACCAATTGGGACTTGACTACTCTAGAAAATTATATAAAAAATAAAATATCTCCACGTGGCCTTCGCCCAAGAGTTTTCCCAACATTCGAACTGGCAAGTGAAAATCTGAAAAAAGAATGGGAACACACCCTTCTAAAGTTGTCCAATGAACTTATGAATGTTTTAATCAAACATAACAACATAATATTGGAGGAGTGTGAACGTAAGCTGGATAAACTAGGTAAAAAGTTGGAAATTTGGGAGAAGGACTCTCAATTCCAACGATGATTTGAAAAAAACAAATTGGAACTCCAAGCCTATGAGCAAACAATCATAGACAGAAAAAAGACCAAATATGCTAGAGATAAAAGAGACTTTGTATCTGGGAAAATCTTCAAATGGCAGAAATCATCCTGAAAAAGAGATCCTCCTAGGCACACAGGCCAATATTCGTCATCTGAGGCGGAGACATCTGGAGCAGAAGATACTATAGATTATACCACAGAGAGATACTCCAACGCTAGGAAAGACACATCCAGCAACCCTCAGAACTCAGCTTCTTTTTTAGGGGATCCCAGAGGAGGAGGAGGAGGCAGACAAAGAGGGGTAAGATGAGGCGGGGGGACAAGAGGAAGAAGAGGACCGCAGCAATGGGATTCCTCACCCCCCACGACCCGCAACACATACAAGAGACAACATCAACAGGACCACTGGTAACTCAAACCTGTGAAGATGATGACTCTAAACTGAAGATTATTAACCTATCAGATCATATACTTACACAAACACAGGAATCCATACTTAATAAAGGCTTGACTTTCTCCCCCACCGAACATTTTAACAGATTCAAAGGGGAAAAAGATTTAAAATTATTTGGCAGAAAGTTGTTGCTAACCAAACTATATGCCGAAAAAGAAACGATTCTTCCACTGGCCCAACTGGAAGTGACAACCAATGGTGCATCGATGCTGGAGACCTCTCAAACAACATCCTCAGATCTATCCCAGATGGAACAAGAAGCTCTCATTGCATTACAGGAACTTGAACAAGAACAAATTTCATATACTGAAGAAGAACTCACCACCAGGCCTATCTGTAGAAAGAAATTGACATATTTCCCTCAAGAGCAAATCTGCCCTGAAGTACAGGTCTTTATGAGACTGGTGGCCAAAGAGTTTGATCAAATACACATAAACAAAAATAAATACTGGAGACATTCCAATCTTACTCGACAAGAAAGAAATGCCATTAAAGAATTACAGACATGGCATGATGTTGTCATTAAGCCCTCAGACAAAGGGGGCAACATTGTTATCTGGTCTAAAACAGATTACATTAAGGAAGCACAGCGACAACTAGGCACTACTAATTGCTATAGACGAATACTACTCAATCCATTGCAGAACTACAAATCAATTTATGACAACATCATAAACCAAGCACAAGCACAAGGAACCATTACCAAACAAGAGTTTGATTACCTATTGATTCAGAACCCCAGAATTCCCACTTTTTACATGTTGCCAAAAATACATAAAAACATCCAAAACCCACCGGGAAGACCCATTGTGTCCGGGATAGGGGGACTAACAGAGAGGGAAAGCATCTTTCTTGACTTGCATCTCAGACAATTCGTTCTAGATCTTCCCTCATATGTCCAAGACACAACTGACATATTAAGGAAAGTACACGACCTAAGATTAGAGGATAAGCAATATCTGGTAACTCTAGATGTTGAGGCATTGTACACCTCTATAGGCCACGAAGATGGAATAAGAGCAGTAGAACATTTTCTACAGAATGAAGGAAGAAAAGAGTTTCATCTCTTTCTCATTAAATTACTCCGCTTCGTGCTACATTATAATTTTTCACGTTTAACGATCAATTCTTCCTCCAAACAAGGGGCACGGCTATGGGGGCAGCTTGTGCGCCCACATATGCCAATATATTCCTCGGATGGTGGGAGAAAGAAATTGTTTTCAAAGATAACAACGATATATTTACAGCCCACGTTGTTATGTGGAATAGATATATAGACAATATCTTTATGATCTGGGAAGGTGACTCACAGCTACTACACCAATTCATTGAGCACCTAAACAAAAATGACCTGAACATTCGTTTTACACATAGTATAAGTCAGTCTGAACTACCATTTTTGGACCTGCTGATTTATAAGAACTCAGAAGGAATGCTTGCCACGAATTTATATCGAAAAAGCACAGCAACTAATACATTACTACACCAAACCAGCTCTCATTTCCCCCCGACTGTAGAGAATATACCGAAAGGGGAATTTCTTCGTCTTCGTAGAAACTGTTCAGATAATAAAGAATTTAAAACGCAAAGCGCAGAACTAACTAAGAGACTTGGTGATAGAGGATACAGTAAAACCTCAATCAAAAAAGCCATGAAAACCATCATGAATATAAAGAGAGAAGATATCATCTTCAAAAGAGAACAGAAAGACAAAACCGCCGATAAAACCATTCGCTTTGTCGGCAACTTCTGTCAAGAATGGAGGGTAGTCAAAGAAGCAATACAAAAACATTGGCACATTCTACATGCAGATTCGATCCTATCCAAGAAGTTGGGCCCCAAGACTGCTATGAGTTGGCGCAGGTCGAAAAATCTCAAAGACAGCCTTGTACGGAGTCATTTCCAAAAATTTCCCAGCAAAAAAACAATAATCACTGGAACACATCCTTGCGGGAGATGCAAGGCCTGCAAATTCATTGATCCAACAAAGGAAATAGAGGACAGATATGGAAAAATGATACAAATCATAGATTACATGACCTGTCAAACTGAAGGCGTCATCTATTGCCGTAGATGCAGCTGCAATCAGAAATATATTGGCATGACAACCCGTCCCTTCAAGCAACGCATCTTAGAGCATATAGGATCAATACGCAATGCCATCTCAGACAAGGCCAAGATGAAACAACTAACATCAGTCGCCCGTCACTTTCACACGCACCATGAAAGTAGACGGGAGGAGCTGAAAGTTTTTGGCCTGGAGAGGATTAGACTCGGAATACGGGTGGGCAGTTTAACTGAAAACTTACTGAGAAAAGAGAGTGAGTGGATTTTCAAGATTGGATCCATATACCCAGCCGGGATGAATGAAAATATTAATTATGGAGTATACTTGAATTAACTCCTACCATTACTATTGCAACAATATCAAACCTGCTGCATATTAACTTTTTTTTTTTTTTTAATTATGGCTCATACCTTATAATTAATCATTCATTAACACACCCCATCATGCATCACTAATATTTATCCCCATTTTTAACAATATTTACACAATTAGCACCACAATCACTTTACTCACATGGTTTCACTATGGGCTCCATTAGAGTTTCTTGATTTATACATTGCCCTCTTACTGTTTATAGTTTCACACATAAGATAAATTCACTATTAATACTGCATCTAACACTCACACTCACCTACACAATCTAGCACAGACAATCACATCCACAACATAACCTTTCCCTTTCTTCTTCTGTCTTCCCCACATTATTATATGCATTTTTGTCCATTCATAGCCTTATAGACGCACAGAGCACAATTACCTAATTAATTAACTCTTATGGTAATCAAAAATTTTATTATCATATATTAGGTATGCATCCCTTGCACTAATTATTATTATTCACGTGCCGTTAATACTATTACACACGTCATAGTTTGCACCGCTATATAAAAATTGTCCATTCCTTTCCTTTTCCTTTTTTCCCCTCTTTCTCCTGTTTCCCCCCCCCCCCTTTTTTTCTCCTCCCTTCATTCCTTCCCTCCCTTCCCCCATTCATTCTATGGTCACACAAATATAATAATACAACTCTCAATAATTAATTACTTATTGCTTAAGAGCCAAACCCATTTATTCAACAGAGCTGAGAAAAATAAAAAGGATTGGTGGATCAAATGTCTGTCACAACTAAGTATCCAATCAGCTACTAGCAATTATCCTTAAATACTGATACTCTGAGAGATTACAGCACGCCCTGTGAACAAGCTTTCTCTGCGAAACGTACGTCAGGACAGGAAACTGCGATCACGTGACCGCATCAGCCGGAGTCTCTAGGCGGTCACCAGGCAACGGCCACGCAGACACCTCAACCGCATGCCGCGGCAATCCCCGGAGCCAGTGCAGGGCCGGAAACGGGATTCCCCAGAGCTGATGCACGGCTGAAAACGGGACTCCCAGCGGCTGCACTATCACTTGGGATCTGGTATCGTATACACCCCGTACCCATGTGAACTATCTTTAGAGCCATCAGCAATCATTAGAACGCTGCTTATACAACCTGTAAAAATCAGTTGGAACGTTTCTCTGTACAATAGTCACGCTTCTGTTTTTCTTCTGAATTAGCAGCAATAGTAGGACTTCGTCTCTAGGAATTATCAGAGTACTGTCTGCATTTCTGGCAATTCAGCACATGAACATTAGATACAACTGTGACACAACAGTCACTTAATGGTTACATCTGTTTCTTTTATTCATAAAAGTAAACAATTGCAGTAATACTGTGACAACTGCTGAATTTAAATGTGGAAATACCACCATTGGTTACGCATCTCAGTTTGAAACTGATTGGTTTCAGCTATTGTACTGAAAGTTCCTATTTCAACAGGTGTGCGTCTAAGAACAAGTGTTCAAGTTTATATATATATTTATTTTTTTCTAGCCGCGATTTGCTGATAAATAACATGCAAAAGCACATTTTTTCATAACATAGTTATGATTAGTTATGGATGGAAGGTGCAAGTGCATTGATATAACACTGCTTTAAAGAATTATTGAGGTGCTATTTTCTTGATATACTATTGTGTATTTCATGGTTTATCTGCAGTCTGTGCAGAGTAATAATATTTACATATAGTGTAAATTTAACACGGCCGTACTGGTGCTCCTAGGACATAATTATAAATATTAGGCCAGTTCATTTATGAATACTCTGTGGTTTTGAAAAATTTCCCACATAATAGGCCTGTATTTACCTATATACTTTGTTTTGTGGCTGACGTGTCACATGGTGACTTGGTCAGGTAATTGCATATAATCTCATGTTTCTAGCAATTGTACCATACGTGTCTATCAATTGCAGCATTGCAGGTATATAAAGACCACACTATATACCTTTGAAGTGACTAATAAAGGAGAGTTCAATAATTGCGGTCATACCTCACTGGAGATGCCCAATCTCTTCTGACCTTGGAAGCTAAGCAGTGGAAGGCCGGGTTAGTAATAGGATGGGAGACCACCTCTGAACACCCTGGTACTGCAATAAATTGACTCCCAAATATAAAGTCACTCACATCTATACCACTTGGCAATCGGTCCCACATGACCAATGATTTAATTCTCTGCATTCACAATAACCCAGAATGGGTATTTGCAGAATAAATGATGGTCATATAGTACATG
Organism: Pseudophryne corroboree; assembly: GCF_028390025.1. Lineage (NCBI taxonomy): Eukaryota > Metazoa > Chordata > Amphibia > Anura > Myobatrachidae > Pseudophryne > Pseudophryne corroboree. Next base: position 823,131,829 of record NC_086447.1, read on the forward strand.
AGAGATAATGTGCAATGATGATATAATCAAAGTATTACAGTTACGTATTGATTTCCGGCATCTTTGAGACTGTGATATTGATATCACTCATTATTTATTATTGATCTTTATATTTTCGCGAAACCTTTTGTCCACACATAGATACTCCTAAAAATTCATTTTTTAATCTATCTATTAAAAATGTTTTTATCAGTACCATATACGTTATAAACATCATCCTCTGAATTAGAGTGCTCCCAAAAAAGAGTCTACTTCTCAAACACCTCTTTGTTTTGGTTTCTCTAGTTAGATTATTTTCTGACTCTAGGGAGCACCACTGAAAGCAACAATTATATGTACTAGGATAGACAATCCATATACATACGGTTGCTATATTTAGAAGCAATTCAATAATAAATTCAGTTTTTCAGAGGCCTAAATCTATTTTGAATTAAATGGACTTGTGCGGTTCCCATCACCCCTTTCTTATTAGGAGTGGTACAAGGGTGGATATTTTATATTGTGTTGACCGTCAATAGATGGTGCTAGACACGCCCAAAAGGCGGTGCTAGACACACCCCTCCAACAGTGCACCCCCTAATAAAATGTGCTGCGCACGCCTATGCTGCTAATCTTTCGTTCGCAATTCTGCTATGCTAAGATAAATCTGCTAGCGAGCGAACAACTCGGAATGAGGGCCATAGTAGGTTAATTTAGAGTTGATCGCAGCAGCAATTTTGTTAGCAGTTGGGCAAAACCATGTGCACTGCAGGTGGGGCAGATATAACATTTGCAGAGAGAGTTAGATTTGGGTGGGTTATATTGTTTCTGTGCAGGGTAAATACTGGCTGCTTTATTTTTACACTGCAATTTAGATATCAGTTTGAACACACCCCACCCAAATCTAACTCTCTCTGCACATGTTATATCTGCCCCCCTGCAGTGCACATGGTTTTGCCCAACTGCTAACAAATTTGCTGCTATGATCAACTCATAGTTTGTTTTTGTTTTTTTGAGTTACCAAAAGTGCAATGAATAGGTCCAATATCCCTTCATCATTTACAGCATAATGTACTGTGTATAAATTCTTTAGAATTTTGAGAAGGAACACAATAAAGGGTACGCTTGTGTTTCTTGTTTACAATCTTCGCTTTTTACACTTCTTATTTGTATCCCACCTGACACTACAACCCATTAGGTGAAAAAAAAAATATTCCGTTGGGCCAATCAACTTTTAAGATGCATTTTAAAGTAAAAAATAAAGTTGATGTGAATTTAACTGATTGAGAAGATGCGTAAAAATTCCACTGTGTGCAATATAATTTTAAAGTTGCTGCATGGGATAAAAAGAGCAGCTCTTTGCTTAGTCTAGAAATTGCATTGAAATATTATATTTCAGTTACACATATGGCATTGCAGAAGGTATTGAAATTGTGCATTATGGTGGTCATTCCGAGTTGTTCGCTCTGTATTTTTCTTCGCATCGCAGCGATTTTCCGCTAATTGCGCATGCGCAATGTTCGCACTGCGACTGCGCCAAGTAAATTTGCTGTGCAGTTAGGTATTTTACTCACGGCATTACGAGGTTTTTTCTTCGTTCTGGTGATCGTAATGTGATTGACAGGAAGTGGGTGTTTCTGGGCGGAAACTGGCCATTTTATGGGTGTGTGTGAAAAAACGCTGCCGTTTCTGGGAAAAACGCGGGAGTGTCTGAAGAAACGGGGGAGTGTCTGGGCGAACGCTGGGAGTGTTTGTGACGTCAAACCTGGAACGAAACTGACTGAACTGATCGCAGTTGCCGAGTAAGTCTGGAGCTACTCAGAAACTGCTAAGAAGTGTCTATTCGCAATTCTGCTAATCTTTCGTTCGCAATTTTACTATGCTAAGATTCACTCCCAGTAGGCGGCGGCTTAGCGTGTGCAAAGCTGCTAAAAGTAGCTTGCGAGCGAACAACTCGGAATGACCACCAATGTCGGAATGGGTGACTTGGTAGTTTGATTTGTTTTTAGTTGATGTAAATTCATCTGTCAGTTCTTTAATAGGATGACCATGAGTGATATGTAAGAAGTGCTGAAAGTAGGGTGGTGCCGGGGGTGGTAGGGAGTACCACTGAGAAATATAGTGGTGGTACGCAGTACCACCAGCCCACCACTGGGGCATAATTTATAAGGGGCATTTTTGTGTGTGGTATAATATGTAAGGCATTACGGTGTGTGGCATAATGTATTGGGTATTACGGTGTCTAGCATAATGTGTAATGGGCATTAGGGTGTGTGGCATAAAGTTAATTTCTGCTCGCTAACCCTGGGGGTGGCAAGTTGAAATGCGCGTAGAGAGACCCGTTTTGCGCCTAAACTTGAATATCGCTCTGCGATCTCCCGTCACTTTAGATGGGAGATCGGGCACGAATAAGCAATTGAATCCAGCTCACAGAGTGTACTGATTAATTATTAATTAATGTAACTTCCCCAGAACAATTTGAGCCAAGATTTATCAATCCTTAGAGAGTAATAAATTGCACAGTGATAAATTACGAACCCAGCCTGTAACATTTCAGTTAGGAGCTGATTGGCTGGTACTTTATCACCGTGCAATTTATCACTAATACCCCTATCAGACTGCCTGAGGACGGTCACACCCGGTAGCCTGACACGGGAGCTCCCAGGGTGCGACCCGCCTTAGGTGCCCCGACGCTGTTGCCTGAAACCCGGCATATTGATTTCCAAGTGCCGCCCCTCCACACAGTGTGAACGGGAAATGGGTCGCATCGACCTGGCTCCCGTTCACACCACACAGCGAGCCGGGTTGAACACGAGTTCAACCCTGCTTGTTACCAGAGTTGAAATACCAGGTAGCTCGACCAGGTATATTTCCCCTGGCACCTCTCAGACCACACAGGAACACAGGTTATGCACACTTATGTGCCAATAACCCGTGTTCAAAGCTGGCAGTCTAAAAGGGAGCATTAGACAGCCTGCCTGGTGGTTGGGTACCTCCCCCCTAACCCGCTCCTCCCCAAGCCTAACCCTAACCCTCCCCTCCCACAGCCTACCCTACACTAACAGGCAGAACGTGTCAGGATTCTGACAGTCGGGATGCCGCTGTTGGTATTGTTATCATCGGCATCTTGACTTGACTACATCCCCTGCCCGGGACCCTTTAATGCAGGGCATGTGGCCTAATCGCACAGGTGTTACCACACTCCCTGTAAAAAACTTGAAAAAAAGTATTGTGTATGCGCCGTGGTGTGGGGGCTGAACTGCACAGGGGGGTGCAGTGCGTCCCTCAGCCAGGGACAGATCAGGAGGGAGTGTGATTAGTGCTGTCGCTAACCCCCCTGCAGGCAGAGGAGACTGCTGCATTCAGTGGCAGCAGCCACCCTGGACCCATCGCAGCCCAGCACACACCAGCATGTGCTGGGCTGAAAAGAGAGGCAGCAGTGCTGCAGACTGACAGGTACGCAGACCCAGGCCCCTGTCGAGCTAGCGGCAGAACTACCAACGGTACAGCCGGTGCATTGAACTGGGTCTCGCGCCAATGAAGAGGCCCGAATTGACAGCAGTACTAATAATGAGTCAAACTGACTTATTACAGGATGCTGCACTGCGGCCGGCGGCCAGAGCAGTGACAACATAGGAAGATGTGGTCCATCCGGACGAGAGGAGGGGGTCTCTCCCCTTCCCTCCCATCTCCTCTCCTCTTCGTTCTGTTGCCAGGGTCCAGCCCAAACCATGATGCGAAATCCAGAAAAGAGAGGAGCTGCAGTTAGGCCTCTGTCACTCATCCATTGGGCCCGTACTTTGCCCCTGCTGTGTCGGACAAGTCACATGCTGTAGATAAGTGCAAGTCGTGTACTGGATGTAAGGTCAGTTCATTACTCACACTGGGGATGTCTATCTCGCTACTCCATCTCTCTCTCTCTCTCTCTCTCTCTCTCTCTCTCCTCCTCCTCTCTCTCCAAGTTCTCTCTCTCCCCTTTCTCCTCTCTTTCTACCTCTACTTCTCTCTCTCCTCCTTCTCTGCCTCTCTCCTTGCTCTCTCTCTACTCCTTCTCTCCCCACTCTCCCTCCTCCTCTCTCTCCTGTCTCTATCGCTTTCCCTCTCTTTGCCTCCCTCCTCCCTCTTTCTCCCCCTCCTTCTCTCTACCTCCCTCATTCTCCCCTTCCCTTCCTTCCCCTCTCTCTCTCTTTCTCCAACCCTCCATCTCCTTTTTTTTCTCTCCCTCTCCTCTCTTTCCCTCCCTTCCTGTCTCCCCTTTCTCTTCTTCCCTCCACCCCCTCTCTCTCTCCCTCTTTCTTCACCTCCTTCTTTCTCTCTACCTCCCTCTCTATTTTACCCCTCTCTCTCTTTCTCTCTTCCTCTCTCTCCTTCCACCCCCACCCCCCCTCTCCCCCTTTCTTCCTTTCCCTCTTCCACTGCCCTCCCTCTCCCTCCATCTCTCTTTATCTTAATTTCTCTGTCCCTCACCCTCTCTCTCCCCTTCCCTGACATAATTCCTCTTCTATCCCTTTACTAAATTCTTCCACTAACATTGGGCTTGATTCAGTTCAATGCGATGTTAATAATGTCAGGAAGGAGTTCTCAGAGCTATTCAATTGTCTTCATCGCTAGTCGGGAGATGCCAGTTCTCATGCCTTAAGCAAGGTGTTTAGTCGCGAGAACCAGCATTCTCCGACTTAGGTGCCTGCTGTGATGCTGTTTGCGCTAACTGAAAAAAATAGCGTTGCAGCACTAGTTCAGTCGAAATCCTCTAGTTGGGTTAACAGTGCGGCCAATTGAATAGCTCCTTGCCAGTGCTATTAACATCCCATTTAACTGAATCAAGCCCATTGTCTTTCCTCACTGTGGCTCAAACCATATTTTTGCACCTGGGCCTACCACTCACAAGTTCTGCCACTGCGCCGGCCCCTTCCAACAGGCCCGCGCCCATGTAATTAATACCCGCTCCTTCTCCCTCTCTATGTCACTGATCAGGGTGAGTTAGCAACGCCAAAATAAAGAGGGTATGGGTCGTTGGGTAGACACAACTTAGGTTGACAGTCATTATGTCGACCATGGAAGGTCGACATGCATTAGGTCGACATGTCGATCTAGTACAGTGATGGCTAACCTTGACACTCCAGCTGTTGTTGAACTACATATCCCAGCATGCCCTGCTACAGTTTTGTTATTTGTCCATGCTAAAACTGATGCAGTGCATGCTGGGATGTGTAGTTCAACAACAGCTGGAGTGTCAAGGTTAGCCATCACTGTACTAGATCGACAGGTCAAAAGGTTGACTTTTTTAACTTTTTTGGCGTTATTTTCTTCGTAAAGTGACGGGCAACCCCACTTAGTGCACCGTGTCCCCTCGCTTCGCTCGCCATGCTTCGGGTTACCGTTCCAATCGTAGTCCACGTGGATCGTTAAGTATGAAAAACTGATTAAAAAAACTCATGTCGACCTAAGGACCATGTCGACCTATTGACCATGTCGATCTAATGCATGTCGACCTTCAGTGGTCGACCTAATGACTGTCGACCTAAGCTGTGTCGACCTAACAACCGTATCCCAATAATTAAATATGAGAAAATCTTCATTAGATTGTAAGCACTTTGGCCCGCCCAGATAGAGACCCATTCCTTTTTTAAAACAAACACACAGTTCATTACAGTGGCCCATTTAGTGAATGTCATGCAGGTATACTTTTAAATATTTATTAGGGGACAAAAAGACTGAGCATTTTTCTGCCGTATATTTGCTTATAGTGGTTAGCAGTCTATTTGCTGTCCTCCAACTGTTATTGTTGGACAACATGCAACTAAATGTATTTTGGCACAGAGCCTTGTAGAATATTGAGTTGGTGAACTGATTTTAGTGTGTGCGGCTATTCATCAGCATCTGGATGGGAAGAAGCACTTTGGCTTAGAGTGGAGAAACATTAAAGGTCTTTGTACTTCATCTGCAAGGAACCGTTCTATCAAACGACGGAAATAAATATTAGGCTTCATGGCAGAATCATCTCGTAGTTTATTTTTTTCCTGTGCTCCGCCAAGTATTTATTTGGTTTTTACGTTTAATATTGTAATTACGTAGTTTAAAGCATTTTCGCTGCTCACTTAGATGAATTTTCATCTATACATTATCCTCTGAAATGTAATGGAAAAATATTTGGTAGGCAAGAAGAAATGACAAGAGTAAATGATTTCCTAAATGGCTTGAGGCTCGGATGCTTTCCTCTCCTACAGATATGCGGACGGTGAATCATAGCAGATGTGAAATCATTTCAAAATAGCAATTGCACACACTTTTTTTTCTTATATATTTTCTTCTGAAAACAAGCATTTTGTATCTATTGGTTTCTCATTTTCTTATAATGAAAGAATTATACATGGGATAATGATTCCCCTGCCCTCCTCCTGCATCTTTTGCGGCGCTATTGAGGGGAACAAATGTACCCCTGTGCAACCACTAGCCCCCCCTCCCCCATCCAGCGAGTGGTGCCACACACACTATTTTTTCTAAAAATATTTTTGATAGGGCTTGGCCACACCTCCTCAGACCTGGCCACGCCCCCCAGTACTCGGGCCCGTGGCCGCTCTCAGCAGCCCTGAAAGTGTGCAGAATGTGTTGTGTACACAGGCAGATAGAAATCTTGTGTAGAGCAACCATCTTTCTATTCCGACCACACCAGATAAGTGACACAAAAGTTAGGGGTATATTTACTAAAATTTGTATTTTTCAGAATGAGATTAAAGTTCAAACACGAATGACATCGAATGTGTAATTTTGCAACTTTTTGAATTTATTACGACTAATTTACTAAGCTGTCGTATTTTAAATTTTTGTGTTTTCCGATGTCGATGTCATTCGTATTTTTTGGCAGTGTTTTACGGGAGTGAATAGTAAAACACTGCCGACATTAAAACAATGAAACTCGGACGGATCTGTGAGATTCGTGCAGGGTTTCATTGTGCATCTTTAAAAAAATTAAAAATAGTTTAAAGTTGAAAATAAAAATGCGTGGGGTCCCCCCTCCTAAGCAAAACCAGCCTCGGGCTCTTTGAGCCGGTCCTGGTTGAAAAAATATGAGGAAAAAAATGACTGGGGTTCCCCCATATTTAATCAACCAGCACCAGGCTCTGCGCCTGGTCCTGGTGCAAAAAATACGGGGGACAAAAAGCGTAGGGGTCCCCCGTATTTTTTGAACCAGCACCGGGCTCCATTAGCCAGGTACATAATGCCACAGCCGGGGGACACTTTTATTGTGGTCCTCGCGGCCCTGGCATTACATCCCCAACTAGTCACCCCTGGCCGGGGTACCCTGGAGGAGTGGGAACCCCTTAAATCAAGGGGTCCCCCCTCCAGCCACCCAAGGGCCAGGGGTGAAGCCCGAGGCTGTCCCCCCCATCCAAGGGCGGCGGATGGGGGGCTGATAGCCAAGTGTAAAAAATAAGAATATTGTTTTTAGTAGCAGTACTACAAGTCCCAGCAAGCCTCCCCCGCAAGCTGGTACTTGGAGAACCACAAGTACCAGCATGCGGTGGAAAACCGGGCCCGCTGGTACATGTAGTACTACTACTAAAAAAATACCCAACAAAAAACAGGACACACACACCGTGACAGTAAAAGTTTATTACATACATGCACACCTCCATACATACACACTTACCTATGTTCACACGAGGCTCGGTCTTCTTCTCCATGTAGAATCCTCGGGGTACCTGTGGAAAAAATTATACTCACATAATCCAGTGTATCTTCTGTTCTTTGTATAATCCACGTACTTGGCAAAAAAACAAACCGGAAACCCGACCACGCACTGAAAGGGGTCCCATGTTTACACATGGGACCCCTTTCCCCGACTGCCAGGACCCCACCCGAACTCCTGTCAAAGAGGATCCCTTCAGCCAATTAGGGAGCGCCACGTCGTGGCACTCTCCTGATTGGCTGTGCGCTCCGGTAGTGTCAGTGAGGCTGCACACGGCAGAGATACAATGTAGCGCCTATGCGCTCCATTGTATCCAATGGTGGGAACTTTGCAGCCAGCGGTGAGGTTACTTTCGGTCTATAGAACTATAGGTACCAGCGGGCCCGTTTAACCCCCGCATGCTGATATTTGTGGTTCTCCAAGTACCAGCTTGCGGGGAGGCTTGTGCAAAAAACAATATTCTTTTATTTTACACTTGGCTATCAGCCCCCCATCCGCAGCCCATGGATGGGGGGACAACCTCGGGCTTCACCCCTGGCCCTTGGGTGGCTGGAGGGGGGGACCCCTTGCTTTAAGGGGTCCCCACTCCTCCAGGGTACCCCGGACAGGGGTGACTAGTTAGTGATTTAATGCCAGGGCCGCAGGGACCTATATAAAAGTGTCCCCCGGCTGTGGCATTATCTCTCTGACTAGTGGAGCCCGGTGCTGGTGTAAAAAATACGGGGGACCCCTACGCTTTTTGTCCCCCGTATTTTTTGCACCAGGACCAGGTGCAGAGCCCAGTGCTGGTTGATTAAATATGGGGGAACCCCAGTCATTTTTTTCCACATATTTTTTCAACCAGGACCGGCTCAAAGAGCCCGAGGCTGGTTTTGCTTAGGAGGGGGGACCCCACACATTTTTATTTTAGAATTTGACATCATTTCCCACCCATTCCCACTGATAACCATGCACGGATATCATGGATCCGTGCATGACTATTAGAACACGGTAAAAAAAAAGCAGGTCTGTTTTAAAACTGCTTTTTTTTACGATTTGTATTTTTTCACGGCAGTGTTTGGCTATTGCCGGCAGTGTTTGTGAAATACAATTTTTAGTAAATTACCGAGTTGTATGAAAAAACAGGCGTATTTGACCGATGGTGTATTCATTCGTATTTTTTTTCTTTGACTTAAAAAAAAATACGAATGCCCTCATCACTGCCGAGATTTGCGTTTAGTAAATTCCCGAGATGACACTTTGAAGAAAAAACACCATCTCGGTCAAAATCGGGAGCTTAGTAAATATACCCCTTAGAGAGCAGACTGCAGAATTACAGGGAACAGTCACTACAGGGGATAACAAAGTATGAGCAGCAGGAGGCCCCAGAGAGCGTCTCCCAATTTTTGAGTGATGCTATTAACTGAACTGTGTTTGAGCTTAGCAGCTTATTACAGTTATGGGGCAGATTCAATTAGCCATCAGCAGCTCGCATTGTGCATTTATCCGCCTATTACGGTAGGCATGTTCTGCTAGCACTCCTATAGGCTGCAAATGCAATCTGCCTTATGTAGTTATGCAAATTACATCAAGACCCGTTTCCACGGCTTCCGCACCTAATTGAATTTACATGTAAGAGTGCAGGAGTCTGTTCTTCCCATCCTTTAAATATGCCTGGTAAATAAGTCACACCACTTCCCAGATTTGTAGATCCACCAGAGGTGGTTTTGTTATAGCTTAGGGGCCTGGCACAAAGGCATAGTCATGCTAAGTAGAGATGTGCACTTGAAATTTTTCGGGTTTTGTGTTTTGGTTTTGGGTTCGGTTCCGCGGCCGTGTTTTGGGTTCGACCGCGTTTTGGAAAAACCTCACCGAATTTTTTTTGTCGGATTCGGGTGTGTTTTGGATTCGGGTGTTTTTTTAAAAAAACACTAAAAAACAGCTTAAATCATAGAATTTGGGGGTCATTTTGACCCCAAAGTATTATTAACCTCAAAAACCATAATTTCCACTCATTTTCAGTCTATTCTGAATACCTCACACCTCACAATATTATTTTTAGTCCTAAAATTTGCACCGAGGTCGCTGGATGACTAAGCTAAGCGACCCTAGTGGCCGACACAAACACCTGGCCCATCTAGGAGTGGCACTGCAGTGTCACGCAGGATGTCCCTTCCAAAAAACCCTCCCCAAACAGCACATGACGCAAAGAAAAAAATAGGCGCAATGAGGTAGCTGTGTGAGTAAGATAAGCGACCCTAGTGGCCGACACAAACACCGGGCCCATCTAGGAGTGTCACTGCAGTGTCACGCAGGATGTCCCTTCCAAAAAAACCTCCCCAAACAGCACATGACGCAAAGAAAAAAAGAGGCGCAATGAGGTAGCTGTGTGAGTAAGATAAGCGACCCTAGTGGCCGACACAAACACCGGGCCCATCTAGGAGTGTCACTGCAGTGTCACGCAGGATGTCCCTTCCAAAAAACCCTCCCCAAACAGCACATGACGCAAAGAAAAAAAGAGGCGCAATGAGGTAGCTGTGTGAATAAGATAAGCGACCCTAGTGGCCGACACAAACACCGGGCCCATCTAGGAGTGTCACTGCAGTGTCACGCAGGATGTCCCTTCCAAAAAACCCTCCCCAAACAGCACATGACGCAAAGAAAAAAAGAGGCGCAATGAGGTAGCTGTGTGAGTAAGATAAGCGACCCTAGTGGCCGACACAAACACCGGGCCCATCTAGGAGTGTCACTGCAGTGTCACGCAGGATGTCCCTTCCAAAAAACCCTCCCCAAACAGCACATGACGCAAAGAAAAAAAGAGGCGCAATGAGGTAGCTGTGTGAGTAAGATAAGCGACCCTAGTGGCCGACACAAACACCGGGCCCATCTAGGAGTGGCACTGCAGTGTCATGCAGGATGTCCCTTCCAAAAAACCCTCCCCAAACAGCACATGACGCAAAGAAAAATTTAAGAAAAAAGAGGTGCAAGATGGAATTGTCCTTGGGCCCTCCCACCCACCCTTATGTTGTATAAACAGGACATGCACACTTTAACCAACCCATCATTTCAGTGACAGGGTCTGCCACACGACTGTGACTGAAATGACGGGTTGGTTTGGACCCCCACCAAAAAAGAAGCAATTAATCTCTCCTTGCACAAACTGGCTCTACAGAGGCAAGATGTCCACCTCATCATCATCCTCCGATATATCACCGTGTACATCCCCCTCCTCACAGATTATCAATTCGTCCCCACTGGAATCCACCATCTCAGCTCCCTGTGTACTTTGTGGAGGCAATTGCTGCTGGTCAATGTCTCCACGGAGGAATTTATTATAATTCATTTTAATGAACATCATCTTCTCCACATTTTCTGGATGTAACCTCGTACGCCGATTGCTGACAAGGTGAGCGGCGGCACTAAACACTCTTTCGGAGTACACACTTGTGGGAGGGCAACTTAGGTAGAATAAAGCCAGTTTGTGCAAGGGCCTCCAAATTGCCTCTTTTTCCTGCCAGTATAAGTACGGACTGTGTGACGTGCCTACTTGGATGCGGTCACTCATATAATCCTCCACCATTCTTTCAATGGTGAGAGAATCATATGCAGTGACAGTAGACGACATGTCCGTAATCGTTGTCAGGTCCTTCAGTCCAGACCAGATGTCAGCATCAGCAGTCGCTCCAGACTGCCCTGCATCACCGCCAGCGGGTGGGCTCGGAATTCTGAGCCTTTTCCTCGCACCCCCAGTTGCGGGAGAATGTGAAGGAGGAGATGTTGACAGGTCGCGTTCCGCTTGACTTGACAATTTTCTCACCAGCAGGTCTTTCAACCCCAGCAGACTTGTGTCTGCCGGAAAGAGAGATCCAAGGTAGGCTTTAAATCTAGGATCGAGCACGGTGGCCAAAATGTAGTGCTCTGATTTCAACAGATTGACCACCCGTGAATCCTTGTTAAGCGAATTAAGGGCTCCATCCACAAGTCCCACATGCCTAGCGGAATCGCTCCGTGTTAGCTCCTCCTTCAATGTCTCCAGCTTCTTCTGCAAAAGCCTGATGAGGGGAATGACCTCACTCAGGCTGGCAGTGTCTGAACTGACTTCACGTGTGGCAAGTTCAAAGGGCATCAGAACCTTGCACAACGTTGAAATCATTCTCCACTGCACTTGAGACAGGTGCATTCCACCTCCTATATCGTGCTCAATTGTATAGGCTTGAATGGCCTTTTGCTGCTCCTCCAACCTCTGAAGCATATAGAGGGTTGAATTCCACCTCGTTACCACTTCTTGCTTCAGATGATGGCAGGGCAGGTTCAGTAGTTTTTGGTGGTGCTCCAGTCTTCTGTACGTGGTGCCTGTACGCCGAAAGTGTCCCGCAATTCTTCTGGCCACCGACAGCATCTCTTGCACGCCCCTGTCGTTTTTTAAAAAATTCTGCACCACCAAATTCAAGGTATGTGCAAAACATGGGACGTGCTGGAATTTGCCCATATTTAATGCACACACAATATTGCTGGCGTTGTCCGATGCCACAAATCCACAGGAGAGTCCAATTGGGGTAAGCCATTCCGCGATGATCTTCCTCAGTTGCCGTAAGAGGTTTTCAGCTGTGTGCGTATTCTGGAAACCGGTGATACAAAGCGTAGCCTGCCTAGGAAAGAGTTGTCGTTTGCGAGATGCTGCTACTGGTGCCGCCGCTGCTGTTCTTGCGGCGGGAGTCCATACATCTACCCAGTGGGCTGTCACAGTCATATAGTCCTGACCCTGCCCTGCTCCACTTGTCCACATGTCCGTGGTTAAGTGGACATTGGGTACAGCTGCATTTTTTAGGACACTGGTGACTCTTTTTCTGAGGTCTGTGTACATTTTCGGTATCGCCTGCCTAGAGAAATGGAACCTAGATGGTATTTGGTACCGGGGACACAGTACCTCCAACAAGTCTCTAGTTGGCTCTGCAGTAATGATGGATACTGGAACCACGTTTCTCACCACCCAGGATGCCAAGGCCTCAGTTATCCGCTTTGCAGCAGGATGACTGCTGTGATATTTCATCTTCCTCGCAAAGGACTGTTGGACAGTCAATTGCTTACTGGAAGTAGTACAAGTGGTCTTCCGACTTCCCCTCTGGGATGACCATCGACTCCCAGCAGCAACAACAGCAGCGCCAGCAGCAGTAGGCGTTACACGCAAGGATGCATCGGAGGAATCCCAGGCAGGAGAGGACTCGTCAGAATTGCCAGTGACATGGCCTGCAGGACTATTGGCATTCCTGGGGAAGGAGGAAATTGACACTGAGGGAGTTGGTGGTGGGGTGGTTTGCGTGAGCTTGGTTACAAGAGGAAGGGATTTACTGGTCAGTGGACTGCTTCCGCTGTCACCCAAAGTTTTTGAACTTGTCACTGACTTATTATGAATGCGCTGCAGGTGACGTATAAGGGAGGATGTTCCGAGGTGGTTAACGTCCTTACCCCTACTTATTACAGCTTGACAAAGGCAACACACGGCTTGACAAATGTTGTCCGCATTTCTGGTGAAATACTTCCACACCGAAGAGCTGATTTTTTTGGTATTTTCACCAGGCATGTCAACGGCCCTATTCCTCCCACGGACAACAGGTGTCTCCCCGGGTGCCTGACTTAAACAAACCACCTCACCATCAGAATCCTCCTTGTCAATTTCCTCCCCAGCGCCAGCAACACCCATATCCTCCTCATCCTGGTGTACTTCAACACTGACATTTTCAATCTGACTATCAGGAACTGGACTGCGGGTGCTCCTTCCAGCACTTGCAGGGGGCGTGCAAATGGTGGAAGGCGCATGCTCTTCACGTCCAGTGTTGGGAAGGTCAGGCATCGCAACCGATACAATTGGACTCTCCTTGTGGATTTGGGATTTCGAAGAACGCACAGTTCTTTGCGGTGCTTTTGCCAGCTTGAGTCTTTTCAGTTTTCTAGCGAGAGGCTGAGTGCTTCCATCCTCCTGTGAAGCTGAACCACTAGCCATGAACATAGGCCAGGGCCTCAGCCGTTCCTTGCCACTCCGTGTGGTAAATGGCATATTGGCAAGTTTACGCTTCTCCTCCGACAATTTTATTTTTGGTTTTGGAGTCCTTTTTTTACTGATATTTGGTGTTTTGGATTTGACATGCTCTGTACTATGCCATTGGGCATCGGCCTTGGCAGACGACGTTGCTGGCATTTCATCGTCTCGGCCATGACTAGTGGCAGCAGCTTCAGCACGAGGTGGAAGTGGATCTTGATCTTTCCCTAATTTTGGAACCTCAACATTTTTGTTCTCCATATTTTAATAGGCACAACTAAAAGGCACCTCAGGTAAACAATGGAGATGGATGGATACTAGTATACTTATGGATGGACTGCCGAGTGCCGACACAGAGGTAGCTACAGCCGTGGACTACCGTACTGTGTCTGCTGCTAATATAGACTGGATGATAATGAGATGAAATCAATATATATATATATGTATGTATATATAATATCACTAGTACTGCAGCCGGACAGGTAGATAATATATTTATTAGGTAATGATGACTGATGACGGACCTGCTGGACACTGTCAGCTCAGCAGCACCGCAGACTGCTACAGTAAGCTACTATACTATAGTAGTATGTACAAAGAAGAAAGAAAAAAAAAAACCACGGGTAGGTGGTATACAATTATGGATGGACTGCCGAGTGCCGACACAGAGGTAGCTACAGCCGTGGACTAACGTACTGTGTCTGCTGCTAATATAGACTGGATGATTGATAATGAGATGAAATCAATATATATATGTATGTATATATAATATCACTAGTACTGCAGCCGGACAGGTAGATAATATATTTATTAGGTAATGATGACTGATGACGGACCTGCTGGACACTGTCAGCTCAGCAGCACCGCAGACTGCTACAGTAAGCTACTATACTCTATAGTAGTATGTACAAAGAAGAAAGAAAAGAAAAAAAACACGGGTAGGTGGTATACAATTATGGATGGACTGCCGAGTGCCGACACAGAGGTAGCTACAGCCGTGGACTAACGTACTGTGTCTGCTGCTAATATAGACTGGATGATTGATAATGAGATGAAATCAATATATATATGTATGTATATATAATATCACTAGTACTGCAGCCGGACAGGTAGATAATATATTTATTAGGTAATGATGACTGATGACGGACCTGCTGGACACTGTCAGCTCAGCAGCACCGCAGACTGCTACAGTAAGCTACTATACTATAGTAGTATGTACAAAGAAGAAAGAAAAAAAAAACCACGGGTAGGTGGTATACAATTATGGATGGACTGCCGAGTGCCGACACAGAGGTAGCTACAGCCGTAGACTAACGTACTGTGTCTGCTGCTAATATAGACTGGATGATTGATAATGAGATGAAATCAATATATATATGTATGTATATATAATATCACTAGTACTGCAGCCGGACAGGTAGATAATATATTTATTAGGTAATGATGACTGATGACGGACCTGCTGGACACTGTCAGGTCAGCACAGCACCGCAGACTGCTACAGTAAGCTACTATAGTAGTATGTATAAAGAAGAATGAAAAAAAAAAAAAACACGGGTAGGTGGTATACAATATTATATATATATATATATATATATATATTATATACAATTATATATATATATATATTAAACTGGTGGTGATTGATTATTAAACTGGTGGTCACTTCAGGTCACGTTGCAACTTGCAACTAGTACTCCGAGGCCTAAGCAGACAATCACAAAATATATTATTATACTGGTGGTCAGTGTGGTCACAACAATGGCAGTGTGGCACTGACTCTGGCAGCAAAAGTGTGCACTGTACGTTATATGTACTCCTGAGTCCTGCTCTCAGACTCTAACTGCTCCCCACTGTCAGTGTCTCCCCCACAAGTCAGATAATACACTTACAGTCACACTATCTAATCTATAAATATCACTTCAGCAAGTAGTATAGTAGTATACAGTATAGTAGTACTCCTCCTAATAATGCTCCCCAAAATACTGTGTCTCTCTCTTCTCTAAACGGAGAGGACGCCAGCCACGTCCTCTCCCTACGACTCTCAATGCACGTGTGAAAATGGCGGCTACGCGCGGCTCCTTATATAGAATCCGAGTCTCGCGATAGAATCCGAGCCTCGCGAGAATCCGACAGCGTGATGATGACGTTCGGGCGCGCTCGGGTTAGCCGAGCAAGGCGGGAAGATCCGAGCCTGCTCGGACCCGTGTAAAAAACCTGAAGTTCGGGCGGGTTCGGATTCAGAGGAACCGAACCCGCTCATCTCTAGTACACACATGCCGTGATGAGCGATGTCACAAGTGACATTGCTCACATTGCGCATGCTGCACCTCCGACCGCCAACATGCAATCAGCGAGCACGGTTGCGCGCATCGTTGAATGCTAGGACCATACACACTAGACGATGTGAACGATATATCGTTCACAATCGTTGGTATCGGCCATATCGGTCATAATAATCGTCTAGTGTGTATGGCCCTTATGTCTAAAAATTCAATAGTTCACTGTAGCAACAAAGTTATAAAACTGAGTCCATCTGCTCAGACATGGATTCAGTAGTCAAAATCCTGACATCAAGCGCAGCGTGTCCCTGTGCTCGCCACGTCACAGGGTCAGTGGCACGATTCGCTCTCCACACTATAATATTCCCCCTCAGGTGGTGGCGTGGACCACCACCCTAGTGGGAATACCAGGGATTTCAACCGCTGACATTTTGACTGTTGTAGAGATTCCGGCGTCTGTATTTTGACGTTTTGACGGCCGGGATCCCGACAGTTGGGAGATTAACTGCATCCCTCAGACATGGCTAGTTACAGCTCTATGTACATAAAATGAATAGGTAGCTATGTACCAAGTTAAATAGGATGCCCAGTGTAGTTATAGGTAGGCCTGTGGCATCCAATGATTTGTGGTTGTCTGTTCACAGATGTGATAAGGATGAATAACGTACTAAAAACTGAAAGTAGTAGGAGAGCTGACACATGAATGAATGAGCCCATTGTTAAATATCACATTGTGCCTCACTATGTTACTCATACACTTCTGCCTAAAGTTATTTTTATGGCCTACTGTACCCATTATACTCCTGTGGAAAAGCATAGAGGAACACTGTAAAAGTGTACTTTATTTCTTAATGTCAAAAAGAAATTGTTCACATAAAGTTTTTTTTGTTTGTTTGTTTATTGTAGTAATGTCGGTATTATTTCTCTTCTAAACTTGAAAACCCCCAAAACATAATTTTCCATTTTTTTAAAATAATTAAACACAGAGCTAGGAAACCACAATGGGCTGAATATATTACTTAATGCACAGTCTTACACCCACTTACCACTTGAAATAAGACATACACTCATAGCGTATTCTGGATTATTTCTTGAGATTCACTTACTATGTTTTTAATGTACTTTTTAGCAATACAGCCTGAAATAACCTCTGTTTTTGCTCTTCAGGCTTCTTAAAGTAAGATGAATGGCCTATTTTACAAGCAGACCAGTCTACTGAAAGGAACAAAACATACTTTGCATTTAAATATAACCATTTGTTATAAAATCTTGTACAACAATACATTGAGGCAAAAGCTGCAGGTTTTTTTATAGCTCTTAAATGCGTAAAGAAGAAAGTTGGAAGGGCAAAATGTTATTGAAAAAGATTTGAAACCTGGAAAAACAGAAAATACTACTCAGTGCAAAGTGCAGCAGGATTTTTATTAGATGCTTTCAACAAAGAAATAATCGTGCATCAACCAAATAAATCACCAATAATGATGCTCCCTGCAATAGGGAAGGCGCTGATTCAGAGATGTGAGCAGGTGCATATTTTACCTATGGGCTGCAGGACTTCAGCTACAACCCCCTGTAAAATCCGCCACTGCAGGGAGTGAGTCAGTTGCAGTTTGCGACTGCACTGACTACACAGTGACGGGCAGTGACGACTTTATTAGAAGTCCTACCTGCCAGTCAACCCCAGTACAGGCAGTCCCATTGGGAGGTGTTTCCTCCCTCCGGGACTGTCAGACCAGGCCGCAATCCCCTGGGAGCAATCGGCGCATGAGCAGTCAAGCTGCGGCTTGACTGCGCATGAGTAAACCGTGGCATCTATGGACTACAGCCGATACAGGCCCTCATTCCGAGTTGATCGCTCGCAAGGCGATTTTAGCAGAGTTACACACGCTAAGCCGCCGCCTACTGGGAGTGAATCTTAGCTTCTTAAAATTGCGACCGATGTATTCGCAATATTGCGATTACTAACTACTTAGCAGTTTCAGAGTAGCTTCAGACTTACTCTGCCTGTGCGATCAGTTCAGTGCTTGTCGTTCCTGTTTTGACGTCACAAACACACCCAGCGTTCGCCCAGACACTCCCCCGTTTCCCCGGCCACTCCTGCGTTTTTTCCGGAAACGGTAGCGTTTTTTCCCGCACGCCCATAAAACGGCCTGTTTCCGCCCAGTAACACCCATTTCCTGTCAATCACATTACGATCGCCGGAGCGATGAAAAAGCAGTGAGTAAAAATACTATCTCCATTGTAAAATTACTTGGCGCAGTCGCAGTGCGAATATTGCGCATGCGTACTAAGCGGAATTTCACTGCGATGCGATGAAAAAAACCGAGCGATCAACTCGGAATGAGGGCCACAGTACACACAAGCCGGAGGTTTGCGCATGCACAGTCATGCCTGCCGCTTGACTGCACACCAGGGGCGTTTTAAGAGAGGAGGAGGCCCGTGTGCAGCCTTCTGCTCCAGGGGCCCCCTCCCCTCTGACTGATGCACAGGATTTAATACTTACCTCTACGGATTCCCCCGGCGGTGCTGTCCTTCTCCGCTGCAGCGGCAATAGAGTCTGAGAACAGACTCTATTGCGCATGCGCAAACCTCCGGGAACACGGCGCAGCGGTCATTTTCCCGAAGATTTTGCTAATGCGCATTTTTCAGCAGGCGCAATACAGTTTGTTCCCCCTAGTGTTCAAACTCTATTGCGCTGCCGAAAAGGGATGGATCCGACGGGGGACTTCAGAGAGGTAAGTATTAAGCAAACGGGAGCAGTGTGTGCGGGGTGGGCCCCCCTGGACCTGGGGGCCCGTGTGCCTCGCACGCACTGCACCCATTATAGAAACGCCAATGCTGCACACGTGTGGTACCGGGAATCTGCTAGCTGCAGCAGCGGCTTTCCTCCTCTCCCTGGACCTGACCCGCGGCAAACTCCCTCCTCCTCAAAGGTAGGGGCCGCCGCTGGATTTCAGCATAAGAAAAAGACACCTTGACAAAACCATGTTGCCCTGCAGATGGGGCAGACATAAAATACTGTAAGCAGAGAGTTGGGAGGGCCGTGCTCTAGCTGAACTGTAAATTGCAGTGTAAAAATATAACAATCCAATATTTGTGTATCGGCTCCCCTTTTATTGCAACATGATTTGTACAGGTGCAAAGTTGCTCCTTTTTTCTGCTTTGGCCCCAACCTCACAATATTTACAGTATATAAAACACATATGACCTGGAACTAAAATAATGTATATACAGTATATACATTATATACACCCTGTGTCACTACCTTATGCACAATGTTACCTGTGTCAGGTGATGACTGGCGTTCTACGGCTGAGGCTGGAATCGAGGAGGCTGAATATAGCTCTTGCGCATGGAATTTGGGTAACAATGAAAACTGCCTTTGGTATGAATTCAGGAGATGGATCAGACAGTGGCTCTGTACCGGATAGATCTTCGGCTGAAGTAAGCTGGGCCGGACTAGTTCCTCATTGAAATAGGAAAAAATGAAGCTTCCTTTGGTGCGCAAGATTGGGCTGCCCCCACAATAATTGCATATACAGGACTCCTTACTCCAATTTACAGACAATATCAAACAAAGATTATGCAAAAATCACAAGAAGGCGCTCTCTAAATATAACTTTGACATATAAATTACTGGGTAGATGTCACAGAGTGGTAGTTACGTTCCTGTAGTTAAAGAGTACTCCAGCATGTATCTCCTCTCTTTGGTTAATTCTATCTTCTAGGACTCTTCCCTGTTCCCAGCACCTCGCAGCGGCACACGCAGGGGGTGTTTCCAAGTACCTGGAAACCCCCCCCTGATGAGTTGAGTTTTTAATTTTGAGACGGAGACAGCTTTGTCTCCGTCTCAGCAAAAGGCGCAACCGTGATCGCGACCGCGGAGCTGCAGCAGCAACAGAGAGCTATGGAGCCCTGGCTTCTGCTCCCACCGCCTGCCTGCTAGATCATGTAAGTTTGAACTTTGAGTTTATGTGTGTATTTGTATGTATGTATGGATGTGTGTTTGCGCGCTGGTGTATGTACAGTATGTATGTATGTATGTATGTGTGTTTGTGTACAGTATATCTGTGTTTGTGTATGTATATATGAAACATTCATATATACATACACACCCACGGAAACCCCCCTCGCTAAATCCTGCATTTGCCCCTGCCTCGGTCACGATGTCCTGATGCTATACCGGACTGGTCACTGGCTAACAAAATACTGGACTGGAACCGACTGAAGTTATCCAAATTGACCGGACTGGCTACCTGCCGAGGGTAGGCTGGACCGGACTGGCTACCAGCTGAGGATAAGCTGGACCGGACTTGCTACCGGCTGAGGTTTAAGCTGGACCATACTGGCTACCAGCTGAGGATAAACTGAACCGGACTGACTACCAGCTGAGGATAAGCTGGACCGGACTGGCTACCGGCTGAGGAGGTGCTGGGTCTGTTATTGCTGCACGGAAAGACCATACAGGTTCACTTGTTACACTAGCAGTGTAACTAGTTGCACAGGTCCTAAATGCATGCAACTAGACTTTCTTTAAACCCCTTGCTGGGAGGTGATTCGCTGCAGGGAAACTGGCTGGCTGGACGCGCATCCTGACACCCTGCACCCATATTAGGTGATTGGCTGCAGGGAAACTGGCTGGCTGGATGCGCATCCTGACACCCTGCACCCATATTATATTATACGTACCTTGGTGGCCATTTTCCTGGAGATTTGTGCATGAACAGAAGAGAAGTCACTGGGTGCCATGTTCCTAGAGACCTGAGCATGTACAGTTGTCGCTCATGTCCTTTACTCTTTTAAACTGCCCCATGTAAGTGTGTGTGTGCGTGTATGTATCAGATGCTCTGATACATAGGAGAACACATACTGTTTGACTGGAGGGTCAAATGGGATTGGAATTTATCCGTGATTTTCTTAGTATCTGATTTACCATACATTCTTTGTGTGAACCAATCAGGTGATAGGGCCATGTTGTATAAGAACCTGGTGCTCAATCGTTTTAGGACCTGAGTGTTCAAGGGCATTTTTACCTACTTCTAACTCTTTTGATGTGTTCTTCATTTACAGTAAGATATACCCCTGATGAAGTCTCGTCATGAGACGAAACGCGCTGGTTTATCTGTCTTGATTGTGACCTCCAATATACATGAAGTGAAGGAGGAGACATAAAGAAAATCTGTAAAACAATTAACTGTTGCCATATTTTTATGGATTTTATATAAATATTTGTATTAAGTGGAACTTCTTATATTGTTCTAAATGTTAAATATCCTATTCCGCCAATAGGCGATATTGAATGATGGTGTGAACGGTTCTAGGACCGTAACAACTATAAGGCGCCAATTCACTATTGTCACATATATATATATATAGAGAGAGAGAGAGAAAGAGAGAGAGAGAGATAGAGAGAGATAGAGAGAGACACACACACACACACACACACACACACACACTATGCAGACAAAAATGATTGAAACCCCCCCATTCCTGCGTGTGTGCAAGTGAAATGGTATACTCTTGCACGCTTACACGTGTTTGTGAAGGTATAGAACGGGTAAAGGGGCATGGATTAGATCATTTGCTTATGAAATGGGTTGCCGGAAGGAAATAAATGAGTTTGAAAAGGGGATCATCGTAGGCTGCGCAATGCCATGTTTCCTGGACAACGCTAGAATGCTACTGCTATTGTCACAGAACTTGTGGACAGTTTGACAAGAATGATGTCTGCAATAATCACTGCACGTGGTGGACCTACAAAGTACTGACGTTAATAAAATCTTGTTGATCTATTTGCTGTCAGTGTCCAATCACTTTTGTCTACATAGTGTTATTATAACTGAAATATGATCACATGAAAAATTATTATATTTCAGACACTTACAACTTGCTAAGGAGCATTCAAGAAATAATTTTATTTCAGATATTAAGTATACTACATAATTTATCTGTACTATATTTCCACTGGCGTATCTTTACCCTCATATGTCTGTAATTTGCTTAAGACATAGGCCCTCATTCCGAGTTGATCACTCGCTAGCTACTTTTAGCAGCTTTGCAAATGCATAGTCGCCGCCCACGGGGGAGTGTATTTTCGCTTTGCAAGTGTGCGAACGCCCGTGCAGCCGTGCGGCAGCAAATACATTTTGTGCAGAACAAGACCAGCCCTGTAGTTACCTATTCTGTGCGATGATTGCTGCGACGAAGGTCCCGGTATTGACGTCAGATATGCGCCCAGCAAATGCCCGGCCACGCCTGCGTTTTTCCAAACACTCCCAGAAAACTGTCAGTTGACACCCAGAAACTCCCACTTCCTGTCAATCTCCTTGCGTCCGCTAGTGCGACTGGAAGCGCAAAACCACAAAGTGCTTTGTACTTGTATGACGTGCCTGCGCATTGCGGTGCATACGCATGCGCAGATTATCTCCGTTCTGCTATAATAGCTGCGCTGCGAAAATCCGTAGCGAGCGATCAACTCAGAATGACCCCCATAGACCATATTGTAAACAGTAATAGGTAAAGATATATCAATTAGATTTTATTCAGGAATTTGTACTGTTGGGGGCTATCCCATACTTGCCGACCTGGCTGCCCCCTCTTCTGGGATGGGGAGCCTGGTAAGCGTTTAGGGGGCGTGGCCGGGCGTGGCTGACACGCACAGCAGAGATCAGGTCTGAATTAGCCCCATTGTTCATTTTCTGCTAGTGGACTTGCTAAATGGTTATGTCTGTTGCTAAATGACCCTAATAAAGCTTACTTGGCCAGGACGTACTCCAATAACGAATGTCCATGAAATTCAATCAATACTTAGAAGAACAGTGAATTATGTTTGTCAAATCCAGGAGACTGTTATTAATTATGCAAATAAGAATACATTGGTGGAGTATAAATTGCAATTGATTGTTCCAAAGAAATAGCATTACTCCAGGCTGGTTGTTAATTCTTTATGTGTGAGGAACTCGCAACTGGAAACACAGAAATTCAAAGCTTTCTTTTAGTTTCTGGAGTTGAATTTCCTGTAACTTTTTCTAAAGTGACTAGACTCAGACTTCACTGGAGATACAGGTAGTTATGCAGGGAATACGTACTATGCTGGCGGTTGGGATGCCGACGGCCGACGGTGACATGACCTACTGCGGCATCCCAACATTGAAGATCCTGACATCGGAGGAGGTAAGCATTTCTACCCTCCCTCCCCCACGTCTCCTACCCTAAACCTAATCATTGGTGGGCGTGGCGGAAAGACGATGAACGATGTAATGAAATTCGGAGCGACATATTGCTGCTTCCTTCATTATAGATAACGCGGTCGCTAGCTACACATCACTAACGACTGTGAGCACCTGCATATCGGGCATACACACTGAGCAATATGGCTGATATGTCATTCTGAAACGGGCCAAAATGACATTTCGGCTTAAGACGCAAAGGCAACATAAAAAGTACAAAACTATATATACTGTCAAAGTCGAAAAATATTGTAATGCATGCCCCACGTACTAACCCCAGGCACATGCCCGCTCAGTCTGCCGTGCGTGCGCATATCCGCAATTTGCGTAAGGGAGCTTTTCACGGCCATGCGCCAAAGCGCGTGGTATGCGCATTTACGGTAGAGTTTGTGAACGCATAGAGGGTTATTAGAACATTACATATTTAACCCAAATAGTGCATTTTGTACCCATAGTTCCCTTGCA
Source organism: Pseudophryne corroboree (assembly GCF_028390025.1). NCBI lineage: Eukaryota > Metazoa > Chordata > Amphibia > Anura > Myobatrachidae > Pseudophryne > Pseudophryne corroboree. The sequence continues at coordinate 823,155,493 of NC_086447.1, forward strand.
CCATGTCAGCGAGTATTAATAGTTTAAACAGTTCCTGGACAAGGGGATTCGCCTTTGCATGATAGGAAGGGTCAGATAAAGGTTGGAAGGTGATGTCTAGTATCCAGCTGTAGGGTATTTTGAGGGTAACATTCCGGTGTTGGTTAGAGAAAGATCGCTTGTTCCTGCGTATAGTTATGTGCAAAAGTAGAATATGAACATTAACTGTATTTACAGTATATTATGTATGCGGCGGGAATCCAGAGGATACCACCCACAAGAGCAGTTGGGGAAAGACATCACCACCTATTCAAATCCACCTATGACCTCTTCTGTAATGTAAAGACACATCCCTGTGTCCAATGGACAATGAGATTACAGTGACCATTGTATTGTGTATGCATGTTGTGTATAAAAAGCCCATCGTTGCCTAGCCGGTCAGAAGACTCTGAACGCTATCTGTATGACCAGCGGAGGACCGACTCGGGTTGCGCTTGCGAACATTCTCACGTATGTACATTCTCTGTGGCCATTATTCTGTTTAGATTTACTTGTTAGCCTGTAGTGTATGATTTGTACTGTTTTACCTTTTGGAACAAATCCACGGTGGCCTTAGAACCCTGTGGTTGCAACTACAAATCAGTGTTGTGTTTTCACTTTCCTGCATGGGCTTTAGAGTGTATTTATCTGTATAAGGTGTATAGGTATCGATAAGGAGTACTCATTGCGGTTACTTTATACCGTCAGTGCTACTTAAGGTTTAAGGTATAACATCATTGCAGTACTTTGCTATTAAGGGTTTAAAGTGTAAGCAAATCATTACATTGTATCTTTAACAAGGTTTAAAGGTTATCAAGTGTGTGTGCGCTCGCTGTGTGTACTCTGTACACTCAGCGTGGCGTGTGTACGCCAAGTGCGTACCTCGTGCAGGACTCTGTACGCAAATAGCGTACAAAGTGCGTAGCACGTGTATTCCACCTAGCGGCCATAGCGGCTCCATGGTAATAGTGTATTTAGAGGTATAGCTTTGCGGTCTAAGATAATATCGACATTATCAATTGGAAGCTTGTCCGGTTCCTCCTCATACCCGCAGCCTAGCATATTTTCGCAGACTTTATCTATCAGCAAAGGGCGGCAAGGTATCCCCTGTAAGCCTTCTCTTGGTCGGTGGATACACTAGTGCTGATTAGATAAGCGTCTGCGCTGCATGGTTTGAAGGGATGCTGGAGGGATCCGTAAGGTAAGAACGCAAAAGCTATTTTTCTGTTTTTGCGCCAAATGCGCACGCAACACACGCATACACCTGTATTTTGTACTTTGCATATCTGCTCACATTTTTGCCGTAAGCATTGATTACTAGATACATTTTGACCTGTACTGAGAAAATTTGTTGCTATTTAGTTAAAATATAGAGTTAATAGTTAAGGAAGTAAGTGTAAGACGCACACGCAGCCTGGCCTAGTTGTAAAGGTTTATACAGTAGAAACTGTGTGTGTGTTAAGTAAGTGATTATAGTTAAATATCGCTTACATTTATAGTGTGGGTTTTGTAGTACTGCGGACGTACAGCCTTTGTACACGTGTCTCGGGCAGCGTACGGGACTGCGTACGCAACGTAAAGGCATACACACGTGGCGTGTTCATGCAACGTGCGTAAAAGTACGACCGCTAAATACAAAGCACACAATAGCATTGTTTTAGTTTAGGCGCGAGACGGTAGCCACGCGATAGTAGCACAAATTGATCAGTGTCCAATATTTAGTTTAAATACCTTTTTTTTACTGTATCACATCTGGAATTGGGGCTGTTTTCCTGAATGAAAGGTCATTTTCTGTACAGAAAAACCAAAGTGTATATGAGTGAACGAGCGTGAGTGTGCAAACAATAAAGGTTTTGTGGACCCAGGGAATTCGGGATCCCGTCGGAGACCACACCAGGTGAGTGGACACTTGGTTGCGTGAGAGTGGCTTGCTCACGTTAACATTGATTAAGGTATAAAGGAGCAATCAGTATAACAGCAGACCAAGAGGTCAGCGAAGTCAGAAAACAGCTGACAAAGTCACGCGGAGCTCTGAATACCTCGGCCTAAAAGGTCAGCGAGGTTTTGTGTAGAGAGCGCAGCCCAGGTGGTTGGCGTAGTACCCATATAGGCCCGTTCAGATACGCTCCGGCTGAGATTTCGCAGCCTGAAAAACGATTCCATTGGTCGTACAGCGGATAAGTAACAGTTACCTATACGCTGTGCGATTGTACCGCGCGTTCGTGAGTGCAATACTTAGCACACCGTGATACCCTTTTACGAGTTGTGCGTAAAAATCGCGGGCTTATTGGCGCTAGGTGTAGCACACGCAACGTGATTTGTGTAACAATTTTTTTTGTTTTAAGGGAGTTTCGCTGGTCACTCAGGAAATCTCCAACGACCAATATTTACTGGTTAGGGTAAGTCACTCCCACAAATTTCCAGTAAATAGAGGTTACACAGGGGCCCGAGGTTGGGTACGACCGGCGCTTACGACAGTGTTTAGGTGTATTGGCCAACGTGGGCGTGAGTGGGTGAGAGCGCTCGGAGAACTTTCACCGTTGCCTTACCACTGAGTATTTTGTTTTTTTGTAGGAATTTGCTGAGAAGGCAATACCTGCAAAAGATGGGGGCCAGTTGCTCAAATAAGGGATGATCAACCAGGGTTCAGGTTGATATTACGCGGCCCAAGGGGTCGGCGAGGTACATAATGTGTGAGAAATATGGCTCACACACAGAGGTTTTATGCAATGAATGGGAACGTATGACTGCGGAAGATAGGGAACCATTCCCTAAGGTAGGCAGTTTTAATCCAGAGGTGTTGCAGAATTTAAGGATTAGGATATGTCTGATAAAATCCCGAAAAGAAAGGATCAGACACTCAAACTGTTTACCTTTATGGCAACGAGAGAGTGATATGCAAAGGGAACTAGCTCACGCAGCTGGTTCCAACCCTAGCAGGAAACTGATTGCAACTGCACCACCACCACCGTATATTACAGGGGAGAAAGTGGCTACAGAGAATGGCATACTAATATATGATAAGAGTGAACTTGATAAATGTATTTATGCTAACTCGTGCAAGTTGTATCCCATCTTAAACTTCCCTCAGGACTGCGAGCAAGAAGATGAGCCCAGCACGATATCGGCACTCTCTCTGGCAGCCACCATACAAGACACACAAGTGGGCACGGCACAACCAGTAAGAACAGTAGCAAAGGCCCCTAGCGGAGGGACAGGTGAGGTCGTGTCCACAGGTAAGTACGGTACAGTACATTATGCAGAGACAATTGCACCTCACATTGTAGAAGCAACCCAGAATTATGTAATTGAACTAAATCCTGTCAGGGTGATCGCAGTCCCCAACGGGAAGACCGACGCTCAGGGAATCACCCCCGTCAGGAATATTGCTATGCATTGTCCCTGGTCCCGGACAGAATTGAGGACAATTATGTCTGAATTTCCCGATCCCAGAAAAGATCTAGCCGCATGTCTGAGGTTTATTAGAGAACTAGGTAACGCCACCGAACCCACAAACAAAGATTGGCGGACAGTGCTACGGGCATGTTTGCCCTCCAATATTGACCCTGTGAAATTCATTGCTGATTGTATATTAGACGCAGAGGTACCTCTCACTGATGAATACACTCAGGAGAATATACGACAGATCAATCTGCAATTAGGAGTATATTTCCCAACTGTTGTCAAGTGGAATAAAATCTTCTCCATTAGACAAAAAGAAGGTGAAGCTGCTTCTGAATATTTCCATCGAGCACTGCAGGAAATGGCTAGATACACTGGGGTTGAGGACATTAAGGAAAATGTACACCATAGAGAGGTAGCTGTGTCCGTATTAATGGACGGCTTGAAAGAAACGTTGAGAACAAGGGTACAAACCACTCAACCTAACTGGAGAGGTATTTTTGTGGCTGCATTAAGAGAGTCCGCTATCGAGCACGATCGGAACATCATTAAACACAGGGAGTCACAGGGGGATAAGCTGATGACCGTAAGTGTCAAAGCCCTGACAACGAAGCCACATCAGCCAAAACCCCAGACCCCTGATGGTAAGTCGTATGTAGTAAAATGTTATAACTGTCAAAGGGAAGGACATTACGCACGAAACTGTAATTATAAAAGCAACGTATATAGACCCCTAGACAAGAACACGAGCAAAGTTATGATACACGTTAATGGGATCAGGGATCACATAGGAAAAATTTTGGGCCACACCTGTAGTCTGCAGCCAGTGAAGTTGATTGCTAGCCTTGGTAGTGAACCTGAGGTCACAGTTGATGTAGTTGGTAGATCATTTCTTGTAGATACAGGGGCGGCCAGGTAAACTCTGTGATTTATCTTTAAAAGTTTCCTCTTCATCTCTGACGTTCACCGACAGATTTACAGCTCAAACGTCACATATCTACTCGGTCTTTTCAGAGGTCTGCCCAACCCCAGTATATCTCACCAGCATCATTGTGCCTGGCCATGCACAGAGGGTGGAGAGTGGAAATACTGGTGAAGGGAGACTGTGCAGAGATACCGATGGACATGTTGGTGTGACAGCCTGATGGTGAACGCAAATCTGACAAATGTTCTTTTTTTTTATTACTCTCTCTCTCTCTTTTTTTTTTCATTTTCCACGGATGGTTAATTTCACACAACAGTTAAACATATTGTAATGCAGGATTTATGTTCCATGCAGAAAGGTCGCTGACTTGGAAAGAATATCGTATCACTGGAGCATCTGTTCCGGGAAGGTTGAGAGGCAGGACTGTTGTCACGGCACCTGAGCACAGAGAACTACAAGACCAGAGGCGGTTGTCGCACCAAATTTCTTTTTTCCTTTTTATTATTTTCTCCATCTCCCATTACCCTCCTTTCCCCCCTTCCTTGCTCCTTTTTCTCTCCCCTTAGCAAGATGGACTCGCCCCAAGAGACTGCATTCCGGGTTTTCCTGTTGACCCTGTTGTTGACCAGAGCCTGTTTCGGTGAGAGTACCAGAGAGGTCGAGAAAGGATCTGGAATGGGTTCTGATGACAAGGACGGATTCGTAGAATTCCAAGAGCAACACATCCACCGAGCAAAGGCGAGTATCAGAAAACGATCTGGTAGTCAAGAAACTAGGAGGCACTGTGAAGGGTTATTGGCTGAGGTAAATTGTATCTGTAGAAACTGTGAAAACATAGTTGAGGACGGGTGCATCCAGAGATGTCAGTCCAGCCTTAATATCAACATGGACCGTCATCCATTGAGTGACTATCACTCATTAATGGGTAAGGTTTTAAACCAAACAGAATGCTGGGTGTGCTCACAAGTACCTCAAGGTCAGAGCAAGTCAGGACTAGTACCGTACCCTTTAACAATAGATGAGGTACTTGAATTAAGGGGTGGGAGACCGGTGGACAAGAAATTTAATATTTCTAGGCCCCCTAGTTTGAAGCTCTACCAATATCACGTGGAAAGATCCTTAGTATATTTCAACATTTCCAATTCCCGAAAGCCGGGAAATTGGGAAGTGACATGGAATAACCAAACCATGGCATTTTCACACAGAGCCGACAGAATGCCCGTAGACTCAGAACTTATACGCCAAATAGCCGACGGTGGAAGGTATTTTCGGTACAGGTATACTCTAGGAAGTAGGACCATGCGGGTTGGAGAAGTATCACCAGGGTACTTTTCGCATATCATACAGCCTGATACGTGTACTGAACAGATGAGAGAGTTAGGGATAGGATTTTTCACTTGGAAGGTTTGCAATATGGTAATGTCATATTCTGTCCTATATGTTCTCCCCGATGATGCATATTTCATATGCGGGAGGAAGGCGTATAAGGGGCTTGCCCCAAACTCAGAGGGATCGTGTTACATTGGAAGAGTGTTGCCAGAAGTAATGACCATAACCCATAATAAGATGAAAGACGTTCACCGCAATGCTCAAGCTCCTTACACTCACACTCATTATGAACACATCGTTAAGAGACACCTTATAGATAAGACAGAGCACGCAGCCTCTGATTTGATCCACGAATCCACCGGGATTCAATTCCTACTCGCGTTAGATATCACCCGTACCGCCAGAGGAATTATAAATTATAGGTATATTCATGCGCTAGCGAACCTGATAGATAATATCACCGAGATGTATGATGACACCTTCAGGTATACAGGGAGGGAGTTGCAAGCTTAGAAAACGGAACTGATCCAGCACAGGATGGTTCTAAATTATATCACAGCGGTGACAGGCAGGTACTGTGTCACCTTGGCAACTCAGTATGGTGTGAAGTGTTGCACGTACATCACAAACAGCACTGATGACCCAACCGAGGTCATAGATCAAAAGATGGACGATATCTTACAGTTGAAGTGGGAGTTCCGAAGGAGACACAACCTTACCCTTACTGCTGTGAGTAATGAACTGACCGGCTGGGTCTCATGGTTGAACCCACGCAATTGGTTCTCAGGTTTAGGAGAATGGGTTTAAAATGTTATCGTGAGTGTAGGAAAGTTTCTCCTTTGTAGCCTGGGAGTTGTCATAATGATTGGTTTGATATTTAGATGTGTTCGAATTTTAATGCAGTGCAAGCGCGGTACCAAAGTGATGAGTTTGAGGAGCGGGGGCATTGGTACAGCAACTGATTTAATTTATGACCCATCAATAGAGAAAATGTTGTGATAAGACGTGATTCCACGGTCCGTTTCTTTCACCCGTTTCTCCTTTGTTTTCCCTCAAGCAAAAATACATCCATTCGGAAAAGACTTTGATGAACAATATCCATTCGGAAAATACTTTGATGAAAATACATCCATTCGGAAAAGACTTTGATGAACAACACCCATTCGGAAAAGACTCTTGATGAACAATTCATCCATCCAGAAAAGACTTTGATTAACACTTTCAGCAAAGATACACCCATCCGGACAAGACTTCAACCAACACCCAAGAACGATTGCACAAATGTTATGTGAATGTATTTGTGATACGTGTCTTATCTTCATCTCTACAACCTTCAGGTAGTGTCACACATAGTCGATAGGTAATACCCATATATTAGCATTCACATATGTTCCCCCCCTCCATGTATCATCAACTAATGTGCACCCCATTTGTTGGAACAAGAAGCCAAAAAGAGCTCGGTAGTGTTTGTTGGCCCACTTACAGACCCTTAATACGGGATGAGAAGGATTTAATGTATACTTCGCAATACCTCGAAGCTTATCTAGAACATGTACGGCACGATGATACATGCCCCTCAGACATGGATTTCATACATACATGCTTTAACTATCCCACTAGGTCATACATTTTCCGCCTACTCCTCTCCTCCTACCATCCAATTATTTTATAGTATTGTATTGTATATTTTTCTGTTTAATGTTTAGATAGTGGCAGTTATTGTTGACTGCCAAAGGGTGAACTCTCAAAGTCGAAAAATATTGTAATGCATGCCCCACGTACTAACCCCAGGCACATGCCCGCTGCGCGTGCACTCAGTCTGCCGTGCGTGCGCATATCCGCAATTTGCGTAACGGAGCTTTTCACGGCCATGCGCCTTAGCGCGTGGTATGCGCATTTACGGTAGAGTTTGTGAACGCATAGAGGGTTATTAGAACATTACATATTTAACCCAAATAGTGCATTTTGTACCCATAGTTCCCTTGCACCATGTCAGCGAGTATTAATAGTTTAAACAGTTCCTGGACAAGGGGATTTCCCTTTGCATGATAGGAAGGGTCAGATAAAGGTTGGAAGGTGATGTCTAGTATCCAGCTGCAGGGTATTTTGAGGGTAACATTCAGGTGTTGGTTAGAGAAAGATCGCTTGTTCCTGCATATAGTTATGTGCAAAAGTAGAATATGAACATTAACTGTATTTACAGTATATTATGTATGCGGCGAGAATCCAGAGGATACCACCCACAAGAGCAGTTGGGGAAAGACATCGCCCACCTATTCAAATCCACCTATGACCTCTTCTGTAATGTAAAGACACAACCCTGTGTCCAATGGACAATGAGATTACAGTGACCATTGTACTGTGTATGCATGTTGTGTATAAAAAGCCCATTGTTGCCTAGCCGGTCAGAAGACTCTGAACGCTATCTGTATGACCAGCGGAGGACCGACTCGGGTTGCGCTTGCGAACATTCTCACGTATGTACATTCTCTGTGGCCATTATTCTGTTTAGATTTACTTGTTAGCCTGTAGTGTATGATTTGTACTGTTTTACCTTTTGGAACAAATCCACGGTGGCCTTAGAACCCTGTGGTTGCAACTACAAATCAGTGTTGTGTTTTCACTTTCCTGCATGGGCTTTAGAGTGTATTTATCTGTATAAGGTGTATAAGTATCAATAAGGAGTACGCACTGCGGTTACTTTATACCGTCAGTGCTACTTAAGGTTTAAGGTATAACATCATTGCAGTACTTTGCTATTAAGGGTTTAAAGTGTAAGCAAATCATTACATTGTATCATTAACAAGGTTTAAAGGTTATCAAGTGTGTGTGCGCTCACTGTGTGTACTCTGTACACTCAGCGCGGCGTGTGTACGCCAAGTGCGTGCCTCGTGCAGGACTCTGTACGCAAATAGCGTACAAAGTGCGTAGCACGTGTATTCCGCCTAGCGGCCATAGCAGCTCCACGGTAATAGTGTATTTAGAGGTATAGCTTTGCGGTCTAAGATAATATCGACATTATCAATACAGTAAGAGGAAATTTGCTGCAGACCAATTGCTAGTATCACTGTGATCGTGTAAATATATTGCAGCACCAATACTGTAGTATTATTATACATGGGGAGTGCAGAACAGCAGGGACACAAGCTGGAACCTATAGTATCAAATAGATAAGTTACTCAAAAAAACAAACCAAACCACATAATGTCCCAGGGGCCAAATATCCACAAGAGATATGATTGGTGATCCTCAGATTTTTGCAGTGTTAATAACAACTAAAATAAATATATTAATAAAACAACATGCTCCATCCCCGATAAATCATTGCCCAGCTGATCACGTCCATTGTCTGGGCTATCTGAAGCTAATAAGTGAGGGAGAAGGGTGACCTTGAGTCACCTCACATAGGGACACATTTATCATTGCATATTTGAGCCTATTTTCCCAAAGACACCTACTTTTGAGTGTTATCTCCAAATATTAGGTAACAACTGAATGTATGTACACAACACCTGATGCGATCCCCCTATTCCCGCCGGCAACCGCATCCCCCATAAGTTTCTATAGGGTATGCGATGCTGCCAGATTTACCTTTATCCAGAATGTGGACCATTCATGATATTGGCCCCTGCAACAACCGCCGTGGCCCATTGTAGCCTAAGGGCTACACATCATATAGCTGGCTGGTAGAGGGTACCCCTGAAAGTGGCCTATTGGAGCCCTTATTCCTGTATGTGTTGATTAATACCTCAGCTCAAAGTGACTGCATATTGCTTTGCGATCCTGGGCAGTAAGATCCCTCCCAGATTATACGATCCATGATAAATGTCCCCCATAATCTGCAAACAATCCCTGGCTATTAGAAAGATTCTCTGTAAATGTTATTGCTTAGGGTTAGTGAATATGTGTTGTATCCTCATGCTCTTGGCATTTCAAGAACTCATAGGGGGCAATTCAATTAAAAGATATGTAGGGGTGTTGCCAGTGATATTCCATTGTGACAGCATTTGAACACTGGCAATTGTCACCCTGCATCGTCCCTTCAGCATGCACTTTACCTTGCAGCCCAACAGGAATTTGCGCAATGGAAGTGTACATTATTAAGGGGACTTGTATGTACTGCACATATCTGGAACACTGTGCAGCAACATGCTATGTAAGATCACTTTAGATTGAATTGACCCCTTAGTCTAGCATACAGACACCTTGGGGGTAAAGTTATGAGAACCAGCGATACCTAGAGAAAGTTCATGTAGAATTATCAGCATTCACTCAGCTGTAATGGCTGCAGGGTTTGGGCCCACCACACCAAACACCAGGGCCGGCGCTACCATTAGGCAGCTTTAGGCAGCTGCCTATGGGCGCTGGCCACTGGAGGGCGGCATGCTCGACTTAAGTTTATTTTACTAAAAATTTTTTATTTTGCTAAGTAAGCCCAGACCAGGAGCGGCCGCGGCGAGGGGCTAGCCTGCCACAGCCGTCCGTCACCTCACTAACGCCAGTAGGTTTGATTTCCCTGCTCCATGATGTCTCTAACAGAAATAGACGGAGCTGCACGTATGAAAGAGCAGGGCAGGAGACGGGCGCCGCCCACACTGACACATCCTAGGCGCCGTCAGCACTCAGCACAGCACTAACATGCCGTGCGCTTGTGAATAACACCCTGTGCGGCGCCCCTATCCCCACCCTGCAGCTCCGCGTCTCCCTATCCCCACCCTGCAGCTCCGCGTCTCCCTATCCCCTCCCGCCCCGCGTCTCCCTATCCACTCTCTGCCGCCCCACGTCTCCCTATCCCCTCCCTGGCGCCCCGCGTCTCCCTATCCCCTCCCTGCAGCTTCGCATCTCCCTATCCCCACCCTGCAGCTCCGCGTCTCCCTATCCCCTCCCACCCCGCGTCTCCCTATCCACTCTCTGCTGCCCCACGTCTCCCTATCCCCTCCCTGCCGCCCTGCGTCTCCCTATCCACTCTCTGCCGCCCCGCGTCTCCCTATCATCCTGTGTCTCCCTATCCCCTCGATGCTGCCCTTTCAAGATTCTACTACGGGGGCACACAAAGCAGGGACGTGTAGTCAGGGGAGGCAGTGCCTCCCCTGCCATTAATGATTAAAATAATATAAAGAAGATACTTATGACACATATTCTGTGTCATAAGTAATCTATTTATATTATGATAAACATTTTACATCTTTAAATCACTTTGGTAGGCACAGATAGCAGTACCTCCCATTAACAATTGGAATGGGAGAGAAAGGGGGGCGGGGCCAAGCACAAGGTTGTAAAAGCCCATTAAAAAACTGCGGGGGAAGCGGCACAAATGCCAGTGCCTCGTTGACAGGGAAAACCAGTACTGGATCCGCTGGTCCAATCACCCATAGGCATTGAGGTCAAGCTGCGGCGGGACCCGACGCTACAGTGGAGCTGCCTGACACTTCAGGAGCGCGGCGGGGGGCAGCGGCAGCGGGACCCGATGTTGGAGTTGCCTACAGCAGCGGCAGCTCCGGAGACAACGGGCAGCGCTGTTACCTCTATTTCCGTGCCCTCAGCATCTCCGGGAGCATCTGCTTCCTCCGGGACTGAGGAACCAGGACCACTAAGGCGAGGGGGGGGGGGGGGGGGGGAGTTGTGCTTGGTGGTAAGTGTCTGGGCAGCTCACCCCCAGATCACTGGGGGTGATCTGGGGGTGAGCTGCAGTCCAAGTGATCTGGGGGTGAGCTGCAGTCCAAGTGATCTGGGGGTAAGCTGCAGTCCAAGTGATCTGGGCAAGATCACTTGGACTCCAGCTCACCCCCAGATCACTTGGACGCAGGGACAGGGAAAAATAAATAAAATAAATGTAAAAAAATTATATATTTATATCACAGCTGCCCGCCGCCCACCGCTGACCAGCGCTCACTGCTGCACGCTGCACCGCCATTGAAAGTTGACCACCGCAGACCACAACTGGCGGTGGTCAGAGGGACATCAACGCCGCAGTGACGAAGGACAGCTTAGTACCGCCGCATCCCCCGCAGACCATGGGCTCATACGCCACCGACAACCACAGTCCCTTCCGCACCTCCGCTGCACATATCAGGTAATGTTACCCTATGTTCCTGCTGTCACGCTCTCAGTCCCTGCTGTCACTCTCTCAGTCCCTGCTGTCAATCTCTCAGTCCCTGCTGTCACTCTCTCAGTCCCTGCTGTCACTCTCTCAGTCCCTGCTGTCACGCTTTCAGTCCCTGCTGTCACGCTCTCAGTCCCTGTTGTCACTCTCTCAGTCCCTGCTGTCAATCTCTCAGTTCCTGCTGTCACTCTCTCTCCCTGTCCATGAATTGTGGGTCATACCATTTGCTATAATGTGAATTTCGGCTCATACCATGTGCTATAATGTGAATTTCGGCTCATACCATGTGCTATAATGTGAATTTCGGCTCATACCATGTGGTAAAATCAGAATTTTGGGTCATACCATGTGCTGTAATGTGAATTTCGGGTCATACCGTGTGCTATAATGTGAATTTCAGCTCATACCATGTGGTAAAATCAGAATTTTGGGTCATACCATGTGCTGTAATGTGAATTTCGGGTCATACCGTGTGCTATAATGTGAATTTCGGCTCATACAGTGTGGTAAAATCTGAATTTTGGGTCATAGCGTGTTCTGTAATGTGAATTTCGGCTCATACCGTGTGCTGTAATGAGAATTTCGGCTCATACGGTGTGCTGTAATGTGAATTTCGGCTCATACGGTGTGCTGTAATGTGAATTTCGGTTCATACTGTGTGGTAAAATATGAATTTCGGGTCATACGGTGTGCTGTAATGTGAATTTCGGCTCATACCGTGTGCTGTAGTATGAATTTTGGCTCATACCGTGTGCTGTAATGTGAATTTCGGGTCATACTGTGTGGTATCAGGTGAAAGGGGCGCCAGTACTAGATAGTATAAGGGGTCCCACTACATTGAACTACACGCCCCATTTGAGTAGCCACACCCCCTCTTCCAGAGGCGCACGCATAATTGCAACCTTCACTTTTCCATACCCCCACTTCAAAATGTCCACTTCGACCACTGTATATGTATGTGTGTGTGTGTGTGTGTGTGTGTGTGTGTGTGTGTGTGTATGTGTATATATATATATATATATATATATATAAAATCTCAGTGCCTCCCCAGCCAATGACCTCACCGTACGTCACTGCCACAAAGTTCTAGTTACAACCCTGGTGCCTATCTATAATACTGTATAAAACAACAGACTGTGGTATTATACTATATATGGATGTGGGGCTGGATGCTTTTTAACTTGTGTGTATTTGATATAATATTTGTCAGGTTTTCTGTTGCTGTTATTTGGCTGCTTCAGGAGGATCAACATACTGTTAACACAGCCTCTAGATAACGTGATCACTCCACTGTCCAAGCAACAGGGGAAGGGGAGGGCCGGGAGACGGGGGTGGGTGTAGGCAGAAATTTTGCCTAGGGTGCCGAGAAACCTTGCACCGGCCCTGCCAAACACCCTGCAGAAATACTTACCTCTCTATCGGCACCACAGAAATCAACAAAAAAATGACACGGGCGCCACGTTACTGGAGATCTGTGCATACGCAGTAGACTCTGGCACTGTGCCAGAGTCTACTGAGGAATGCACTGGAGAGGGTGGCGCACGAAGACTGCATGTGGGCCCACTCCTCTGTCATATCACCCCTGATTATCAGAGTCATTTATATCCGGGGGCGCTGAGAAAGGGAGGGAGCGCCAGATACTACCCAAGCTGTGCTTGTTGGAAAGCTGTGCTGCTGAGGGGGACAAATGTCCTTCTGTGTGGCCATGCCTCTACGGACTTGCTCCCCCTCAGTATCTGGGCCCATGGACACTTTCGGCGGCCCTGGTTATATCACCTTTACCATTCCCATCTACTGTAGCTTTATCTGCTCTCGTGTACATTTAGGGTGTGCAATCAGGGCTGCTGAGAGCGGAGATTGGCCCTGTACTCAGGGTATAGCCAAATAGGGACAGTATGTCCACACACCCTGCTAACAAAACTAAAAAAATAAATAAGCAAGCAGCATTCTCCGTCTCCCTGACCAATGCGCAGCTGCTGGGTGAGTGCGGACCTGGGCACCTCCAATAAGTCCAGGGCTGGGTAATTAGTACCCATCACCACCTTCTCTTGGAACCCCCTTGTGAATTATAGATATTCAATAGATAAAGATATTCAAAATATACACCTTGTTAGAAAAATAACTAAAGAGCTTAGTTGGTGTGTCCATCGGGCAAATTTCCTGATTGTCCCTGGATTTACTTTTAATAATTGGGTAAAAGTTATTTTTAAGGGAACTATTCATCTGTAATTAGGAAATCTGGACTAGGGAGACCAATAATATCAGTACTAAAGTGACATGCTAGGCCTGCTGGAAGGTCTTTTGATAGGGCGCTTTATTTAATAGGAAACCCAGACATACAAATCGATCAAATTATGTAAATAATAGTTTACTAGTTCCTCAGAACACAATGATTCAATGTTCTCAGTGGCCTAGTAATTGCCCATTCTAGGATTCCTGATTTTAGGAAGTGTTTTCACCGACAAGTGCATAGTCATCTCCGTAATCAGTGAATCTACAGTATTTGTCAATGAATAGGAGCTATTGTGAAGAAACACAGAAGTTCCTTACAGGCTTCTGCTTCAATCTGTGTTATTACTGTTTTCAATGTTTCCTTATGACAGCATGGCCTTTGAATAGTGTACAAAAATAGCTACTTTATTATACTGTATGTGCCATGGGGAATTTCCATTATTCCATAGAACAGGGGTGTCCAAACCTTGTTCTTGGAGTGCCATTTTCAGGAAATGGCTTTGAACAGAGATTCACAAATTTGTTTTTCACAATTAGCCTCCAAACAATTAGGTAAGGGTTCACATGCAGCTTTCTGATGTCCATCTAGTTGGCTGACAGCCTTGTATGCAGCTGCAGACACACGGAAGTGGTGTCCACAGCTCAGCTTATGCGCGTATGGGAGAAGCTCCAACTGCTTCTGTGCATGCGCACATACGTAGTAACCATCTATGGTTATACCATTGAATGGTGTTTATGTGGGGCGTGGATCATCAAATCGACAGTATCTAGGTCGACAATGTTTAGGTCGACCACTATAGGTCGACAGTCACTAGGTCGACATGGATGGAAGGTCGACAGGGTTTCTAGGTCGACATGTGCTAGGTCGACAGGTCCTTAAACGCAGTTTAAGACATGGAGGGGGTAGGAATGGGGCATCGACAACACGTTTTGTGGGTGTGGATGCTTCGTTTTAGTGGTGAGGTCTGGATGATGCAGGCACGTCTGGACCATTTCTATGTGGCGGGCCGCGGCAGCTGCGTGATGTCACGAGCAGCTGCTATGACCCTTAACATGGCGGGTAGCCGTCTGCAGAAAGAGTTGCTACAGCTGGGACAGAGAGAGAGGTGCTGCAGCATTACACCACTGTAGATAGAAGTGCCCCAGCAGCCAGGGCAGAGAGAGGTGCTGCAGCTGCTGGGGCAGAAAGAGGTTCTGCAGAAGCGGGGGCAGAGAGTGGTGTAGCAGGACAGAAGCAACCCCGCTGCACAGCTACAAGCAGACAGTGAGACATATAAAGAGGGCGGGCAGAGCTCTGGCATGTGCCGGCTGTCAGTGTCTCCTGCTGTCACCTATGGCCTGCCCTGTTTCCTACCTAGTCTCTGATTGCGAGTCAGTGTGCGTCTCACTGATTCTCCTCCTCCTGCTCTGTGGCTGCCAGTACAACTGCCTGTGATGGGGAGGGCGGACGGCAGCGCGCCCTCTAACTTTTTCGGCGCCCGGAGCTCGCGCTCCACCGGAGCCACCCTCGCTACACCCCTGCCCCTCGCATGGCTCGCTTTGCTCGTTACCGTTCCCAATTGTAGTCCACGTGGATCGTAAAGTATGAAAAAGTTTCAAAAAAAAAAAAAAAGTAAAAAACTCATGTCAACCTTTTTCCATGTCTACCTTGTTCAGATCGACCTAATGACCATGTCGACCAATAGTGGTCGACCTAATAACTGTTGACCTAAGTAAGTCTTGTCGACCTAATGACCGCAAGCCCACTCTGCCATTAAAGCTGATTGTTCTGGTCTAACAGATCTGATTGTGGTCACTGACACATGTGGCTTAAGTATGTACACTAGAGAGGTTGATACTTTATTACTGCTTTACTCCAAAACTGAAAAGCAAATATTATATGTAGCAAATAAATAAAAAAATAAAACACCCCAATAACTGGGTAGCCAGAGCCAAATGCTAGAAACTGATGCCCAGCTCTTGTCCTTTTTTTATTTGTAAGTTTATTTTGTTCTTGTCCTGGAAACTACAACTCCCAGAAAGTATTGCGGTGACAGCTGCTGGGAAGCGGCGTCACGTGAAGAGAGACCAGTGATGACGTCACGTCTTGCTGGGCGGATTGGTCGGTGCTCGTTCTTCCTTCCCTTTTGAACTACGTAATTTACGTACCAGGTAGCGTAGCGTAGCCCCCTTAGACCACGATCCCTGCATGTATGACAGCTGGGCATCCCAAATTAGCCGGTGACTCTCCTAGGCCACACCTGTTCTGGCAATTTGCATATGGCTTGCAGCCTGTGATAACAAACATGAGCGTGCCACAGGGCAGCAATTGCTGAACTTGCTACAGTGTTCTGGGCACTTGTGACTCAGGCTGGCAGCAGGGATTTAAAATGAGAACTTGGAGCCCCCTGCCCCTCAGTGGTAGTAGCAGGCATGGGTAGGGATATGGGTGCTCAGTAGCTGAGTATATCCAGCAGGTCCCTTAGCTGCTCTCTTCCCATTAGATGCTCAGGCACCCAGGGAGACTACATAGACCTGGTACAGTATACTGGAGCTTACTTGGAAGCTGCTGAAGATATTGGTGCTCATAGAGAGCCCATTCATCACAGGCATGAGACATGGCATCTGTCAAGGTGGCAGTGCGAGTCCGTCCGATGAACCGCAGGTAAGTAGTCATTTGGGCTATTACAGTGTGTGGTAATGTAAAATAATATTGTATTGTATGCGTCTCTGATGTAGTAGCCCTGATCTCTGTGTCCTATATTCCTCCCAAATTACACAGTTGTCCACCTAGAGTAGACTGTAGAGACTGTGGTATTTATGTTGCTGCTCGATGGCGATTATATGGTACCTATCTCCTTTGATCGTCTCCATATGTTGTGTTTTTGTAGATGTTATTTTACCTATCCTGCAGACGTGGCTAATTATGTATCTAGTATGGCATTAGGACCTAAGTACAATAATATAGAAATCATACAATGATTTGGAAATGAGTAAACACCATTCATATTATTATTACTTTTACAGGATACAGCAGAACATGGCGTACAACTTTACAATGTAGCAAATATAAAGGACACCCTAGTATTGCTCTGTTTGTAGAGGTGACCACACAGAATGTGTCCCGGGATATCGGGTGTGGTATTGAAAGTCGACAGTAACTAGGTCGACAGGGTGTCTAGGTCGACAGGTCGACATGAGTTTTTAATGTTATTTTGGTGTCGTTTTCTTCGTAGAGTGACCGGGAACCCCAATTAGTGCACCGCGTCCCCTCGCATGGCTCGCTTCGCTCGCCATGCTTCGGGCATGGTGCCTTCGCTTCGCTCGGCACAGATTACCGTTCCAATCGTAGTCCACGTGGATCGTTAAGTATGAAAAGGTTCAAAAAAAGAAAAAAATTGTGAAAAACTCATGTCGACCTTTTGACCTGTTGACCTAGAACATGTCGACCTAAAGACCCTGTCGACTTAGTTACTGTCGACCTAGACATTGTCGACCTAGTTACTGTCGACTTTCAATCCGGATCCTGGGATATCATACGAGTCAGTGACAAATAAATAACTGCAAAGTCATGTAAACAACCCTAGAAGTAGTTAATAGTATACTGTGAAGGACGGTATAGTAGCAAACAGCGAGGAATGACAAAGCAACACTTCACACTTTGTTTTCATAGAATTTTTTTTATTTTTAATGAATTGTATTCCGTTTAAAAAATTTCAATTTGCATTTCCCTGTTCATATGTTCCTCAAACATGGCTACATGTATGACATGACAGACAAACATAAAGTAGGCACTTACACCCCAGTGTACCAAAGCTAAATGTTTAAGCATTCTCTTTGAGGGTATGCAGCAAGCCAGGTGTAGTGGTGACAGACTGAACTCTCATCAACGGAATAGTGAACTTCTCAAGCGGTGAATAGTGGAAATGTATGCTTTTTGGTGTCACTGCGGGAGATTATCAAGTCAGTGAATTTATGAATGCATAGTGGTCGAAAAATCCTTTTTTATTTTTTTTTACCTGAATTGCCATCCTGATTTTTTTTTTTTTTTTTTCCTCCCATTAAAAAAAATACAAAGCACTGAATTAATTAACCTGCGGCTACACAAACCGCAGTTCTGTCTGCTGAAAAAACAAAACAAAAGAGGTGTTTTTCACAGACAAGATAGCTGTCCTGACAGTCATCCTGTTAAATAAATAGATAAAGTAACCAGTAACAAAAACCCTGCTTCATTACCAGGCCGTTCCAGGCTACATCAGTACTGGGCCTATGGAGGGACATATGTTCTGACTCCTGCATCTAGGTTCACAGGGCCAATCCTGATAGGTGTGTGTATCATAGGGTCGACAGTCATTAGGTTGACCACTATTGGTTGACAGTGACTAGGTCGACACGGTCATTAGGTCAGCATGAGGTTTTTACTTCTTTTTTGGGTGTCGTTTTCTTTGTAAAGTTATCGGGAACCCCAGTTAGTGCACCGCTTCCCCTCGCATGGATCCCTTTCCTCGCCATGCCTCAGGCAAGGTGCTTCTCAGGTTACTATTCACAATCGTAGTCCACATGGATCGTAAAGTATGAAAAAGTAAAAAATAAAAAAAATAAAAATAAGATAAACTCATGTCGACCAATAGTAGTCGACCTAATGAGTGTCAACTTACTTGCATTCGACCTAAAGACCGGATACCCCTGATAGAAGGGTACCAGGGTTAAAAAAAAAAAAAAAGTTAATAAATGTGATCTTCTGTAGTTTTAAGCAATGTGTGCCCTCTTAGGGAAGTATCCAATTAGATACTGTCCCGTTTTTGGAGAATAAAAAAGGGCGTATATTGTGATTTTTTTTGACCGATGTTCGTTATCGCAGTATCCAATTAGAGGCCGTTTTGATTGACCAAAAAAATGGACCGCGATTGTGCGATAACGCATGGAATCCGGGATAAGCTCCCTATCCCATATGTTATTGCGGCTCCGTCAGCCAGCTATCGCGAATTAAGCATAATCCCCGATCAGTGCCGGCATCGTGGGGAGGAGCGCGCCGCATCAAGGCTAATTGGATAGCCCCAGCGAAACAATAACCTGCGGTCATTGAGCATTGGTAATTGAATACCCCCCATAGTCTATTGGCAAGGCCGCCAATTTTATAGATGGCGAGCCAATCAGGAATGCTGAAATAGAGTTGTTTAGAACCATAGTGGACCACTTTTTTTTTTCTTCTTCACAGGGATACCTGTTCGTGACTGCTTAGCATTAGCCAGTATGATTTTTTTTTTTCACTATTGTTTGCAATTGTTTTGTTTTATTTTAGCACTGTTTTCCAACATCATTTGCTGCGCTATATAGGAAACTAAATAAATAAATAATGAGTCCAGATATCCCTAGGTGTAACCATCCCCACATAGAATGTTAGTGAGTTAACTTAAACATCATGCTATTCAGCGGTTTGTAGTTGCTGTCACTTGTCACTGGTGTTCAGGACCCTAGAGAGCCACTCTAGATCTGCCCCCCCCCCCCCTGCCGGACTCCTCCAGCAAGCCTGTGCCTCCCCACTTGTCAGCACCAGTTTATATACATCAGTATACTTATACTTTTGAGTTCATTTGATTGTGTGCTGTAGGCATAAAGGTTGTCATGTTGTCTCACAAGTACTGTAGCTTATTTTATTGTAATTATTTTTTATTTGTTTTTAAACAGGAATATACTTAAAGGCAATTATTTGTGATTGCCGAGTCTGTTTTTTGTTACATGCTTACATAGACAGATTACTTATTTGGACATTGTACAAATGGTTGGCCAATTGCGCGATTAAGCCTCTATGATGATTCCCATCCAACTTGATTTCCTTTTAAACTTTTTTTTTTTTTTTTTTAAATAAGATAATTGCATAATGATGCGTGATCATGAACATTTTTATGGTACATTTGCTTTTCTGTTTATATAACTATTTCTCTGACGTCCTAGTGGATGCTGGGGACTCCGTCAGGACCATGGGGATAGCGGCTCCGCAGGAGACAGGGCACAAAATTTAAAAGTTTGACCACTAGGTGGTGTGCACTGGCTCCTCCCCCTATGACCCTCCTCCAAGCCTCAGTTAGGTTTTTGTGCCCGTCCGAGCAGGGTGCAATCTAGGTGGCTCTCATAAAGATCTGCTTAGAGTAAAAGTTTTGATAGTTTTATTATTTTCAGTGAGTCCTGCTGGCAACAGGCTCACTGCAACGAGGGACCTAGGGGAGAAGAAGTGAACTCACCTGCGTGCAGGATGGATTTGCTTCTTAGGCTACTGGACACTAGCTCCAGAGGGACGATCACAGGTACAGCCTGGATGGGTCACCGGAGCCGCGCCGCCGACCCCCTTGCAGATGCCGAAGTAAGAAGAGGTCCAGAAACCGGCGGCTGAAGGCTTTTCAGTCTTCATGAGGTAGCGCACAGCACTGCAGCTGTGCGCCATTGCGCTCAGGCACACTTCACACCGGCGGTCACTGAGGGTGCAGGGCGCTGGGGGGGGCGCCCTGGGCAGCAATGTTAATACCTTTCTGGCTAAAAAGAATACATCACATATAGTCCATGAGGCTATATGGATGTATTTCACCCCTGCCAGGTCTCAGAAAAACCGGGAGAAGAGCCCGCCGGAATAGGGGGCGGGGCCTATCTCCTCAGCACACAGCGCCATTTTCCTACACAGCTCCGCTGCTAGGAAGGCTCCCAGGCTCTCCCCTGCACTGCACTAGAGAAACAGGGTAAAAAACAGAGAGGGGGGGCATTTTTTGGCGATATTATATATATTTAAGCAGCTATAAGGAAACAACACTTATATAAGGTTGTTCCTATATAATTATAGCGCTTTGGTGTGTGCTGGCAAACTCTCCCTCTGTCTCCCCAAAGGGCTAGTGGGGTCCTGTCTTCTATCAGAGCATTCCCTGTGTGTCTGCTGTGTGTCGGTACGTGTGTGTCGACATGTATGAGGACGATGTTGGTGTGGAGGCGGAGCAATTGCCGGTAATGGTGATGTCACCCCCTAGGGAGTCGACACCGGAATGGATGGCTTTGTTTATGGAATTACGTGATAATGTCAGCACGCTGCAAAAGTCGGTTGACGACATGAGACGACCGGCAAACCAGTTAGTACCTGTACAGGCATCTCAAACACCGTCAGGGGCTGTAAAACGCCCTTTGCCTCAGTCGGTCGACACAGACCCAGACACCGAATCTAGTGTCGACGGTGAAGAAACGAACGTATTTTCCAGTAGGGCCACACGTTATATGATCACGGCAATGAAGGAGGCTTTGCATATCTCTGATACTGCAAGTACCACAAAAAGGGGTATTATGTGGGGTCTGAAAAAACTACCTGTAGTTTTTCCTGAATCAGAGGAATTGAATGACGTGTGTGATGAAGCGTGGGTTACCCCTGATAAAAAACTGCTAATTTCAAAGAAGTTATTGGCGTTATACCCTTTCCCGCCAGAGGTTAGGGCGCGCTGGGAAACACCCCCTAGGGTGGACAAGGCGCTCACACGTTTATCCAAACAAGTGGCGTTACCGTCTCCTGATACGGCCGCCCTCAAGGATCCAGCTGATAGGAGGCTGGAAAATACTCTAAAAAGTATATACACACATACTGGTGTTATACTGCGACCAGCAATCGCCTCAGCCTGGATGTGCAGTGCTGGGGTGGCTTGGCCGAATTCCCTGACTGAAAATATTGATACCCTGGATAGGGACAGTATTTTATTGACTATAGAGCAATTAAAGGATGCATTCCTTTATATGCGAGATGCACAGAGGGATATCTGCACTCTTGCATCAAGAGTAAGTGCGATGTCCATATCTGCCAGAAGAAGTCTGTGGACACGACAGTGGTCAGGCGATGCGGATTCCAAACGGCATATGGAAGTATTGCCGTATAAAGGGGAGGAATTATTTGGGGTCGGTCTATCGGATTTGGTAGCCACGGCAACAGCCGGGAAGTCCACCTTTTTACCTCAAGTCCCCTCCCAGCAGAAAAAGACAGTCTTTTCAGCCGCAGTCCTTTCGTTCCTATAAGAACAAGCGAGCAAAAGGACATTCATATTTGCCCCGAGGCAAAGGAAAGGGTAAGAGACTGCAGCAAGCAGCCCCTTCCCAGGAGCAGAAGTCCTCCCCGGCTTCTGCAAAGGCCTCAGCATGACGCTGGGACCTTACAAGCGGACTCAGGGGCGGTGGGGGGGTCGCCTCAAGAATTTCAGCGCACAGTGGGCTCACTCGCAGGTGGACCCCTGGATCCTGCAGGTAGTATCTCAGGGTTACAGGTTGGAATTCGAGAAGTCTCCCCCTCGCCGGTTCCTAAAATCTGCTTTGCCAACGTCTCCCTCAGACAGGGCGACGGTATTGGAAGCCATTCACAAGCTGTATTCTCAGCAGGTGATAATCAAGGTACCCCTTCTACAACAGGGAAAGGGGTATTACTCCACGCTAATTGTGGTACCGAAGCCGGACGGCTCGGTAAGACCTGTTCTAAATCTGAAATCTCTGAACCTGTACATACAAAGATTCAAGTTCAAGATGGAGTCACTCAGAGCAGTGATAGCGAATCTGGAAGAAGGGGATTTTATGGTGTCCTTGGACATCAAGGATGCTTACCTTCATGTCCCAATTTGCCCTTCACACCAAGGGTACCTCAGGTTCGTGGTACAAAACTGTCATTATCAGTTTCAGACGCTGCCGTTTGGATTGTCCACGGCACCCAGGGTCTTTACCAAGGTAATGGCCGAAATGATGATCCTTCTTCGAAGAGAAGGCGTATTAATTATCCCTTACTTGGACGATCTCCTGATAAGGGCAAGATCCAGAGAACAGCTGGAGGTCGGAGTAGCACTAACTCAAGTAGTGCTCCAACAGCACGGGTGGATTCTGAATTTTCCAAAATCCCAACTGATCCCGACGACACGTCTGCTGTTCCTAGGGATGATTCTGGACACTGTTCAGAAAAAGGTATTTCTTCCGGAGGAGAAAGCCAAGGAGTTATCCGAACTCGTCAGGAACCTCCTAAAACCAGGGACAGTGTCTGTGCATCAATGCACAAGAGTCCTGGGAAAAATGGTGGCTTCTTACGAAGCGATTCCATTCGGCAGATTCCATGCACGAATTTTTCAGTGGGATCTGCTAGACAAATGGTCCGGATCGCATCTGCAGATGCATCAGCGGATAAAATTGTCGACAAGGACAAGGGTCTCTCTGCTATGGTGGTTGCAGAGTGCTCATCTGTTAGAGGGCCGCAGATTCGGCATACAGAACTGGGTCCTAGTGACCACGGATGCCAGCCTGAGAGGCTGGGGAGCGGTCACACAAGGAAGAAACTTCCAGGGCGTGTGGTCAAGCCTGGAAACGTCTCTTCACATAAATATACTGGAACTAAGAGCAATCTACAATGGTCTAAGCCTGGCAAAACCTCTGCTTCAGGGTCAGCCGGTGTTGATCCAGTCGGACAACATCACGGCAGTCGCCCACGTAAACAGACAGGGCGGCACAAGAAGCAGGAGGGCAATGGCAGAAGCTGCAAGGATTCTTCGCTGGGCGGAAAATCATGTGATAGCACTGTCAGCAGTGTTCACCACATGATTGTAGTCCATTGGGAAAGACCAATGGTGGACATGATGGCGTCCCGCCTCAACAAAAAACTGGACAGGTATTGCGCCAGGTCAAGAGACCCTCAGGCAATAGCTGTGGACGCTCTGGTAACACCATGGGTGTACCAGTCAGTGTATGTGTTCCCTCCTCTGCCTCTCATACCCAAGGTACTGAGAATTCTACGGCAAAGGGGAGTAAGAACGATACTAGTGGCTCCGGACTGGCCAAGAAGGACTTGGTACCCGGAACTTCAGGAGATGCTCACGGAAGATCCGTGGCCTCTACCTCTAAGAAGGGATCTGCTTCAGCAGAGACCGTGTCTATTCCAAGACTTACCGCGGCTGCGTTTGACGGCATGGCGGTTGAACGCCGGATCCTAAGGGAAAAAGGCATTCCGGAAGAGGTCATCCCTACCCTGGTCAAAGCCAGGAAGGAGGTGACTGCACAACATTATCACCGCATTTGGAGAAAATATGTTGCATGGTGTGAGGCCAGGAAGGCCCCGACAGAGGAATTTCAACTGGGTCGATTCCTACATTTCCTGCAAACAGGATTATCTATGGGCCTCAAATTAGGGTCCATTAAGGTTCAAATTTCGGCCCTGTCGATTTTCTTCCAGAAAGAATTGGCTTCAGTTCCTGAAGTCCAGACTTTTGTAAAAGGAGTACTACATATACAGCCCCCGGTTGTGCCCCCAGTGGCACCGTGGGATCTCAATGTAGTTTTGGATTTTCTCAAATCCCATTGGTTTGAGCCACTCAAATCGGTAGATTTGAAATATCTTACATGGAAAGTAACTATGCTACTGGCCCTGGCTTCAGCCAGGAGAGTGTCGGAATTGGCGGCTTTATCGTATAAAAGCCCATATCTGATTTTCCATTCGGACAGGGCAGAATTGAGGACGCGTGCTCATTTTCTGCCTAAGGTGGTATCAGCGTTTCACCTGAACCAGCATATTGTGGTGCCTGCGGCTACTAGCGATTTGGAGGATTCCAAGTTGCGGGACGTTGTCAGAGCATTGAAAATATATATATTTCAAGGACGGCTGGAGTCAGAAAATCTGACTCGCTGTTTATACTGTATGCACCCAACAAGCTGGGTGCTCCTGCTTCTAAGCAGACGATTGCTCGTTGGATTTGTAGCACAATTCAACTGGCACATTCTGTGGCAGGCCTGCCACAGCCTAAATCTGTCAATGCCCACTCCACAAGGAAGGTGGGCTCATCTTGGGCGGCTGCCCGAGGGGTCTCGGCATTACAACTCTGCCGAGCAGCTACGTGGTCAGGGGAGAACACGTTTGTAAAATTCTACAAATTTGATACCCTGGCTAAGGAGGACCTGGAGTTCTCTCATTCGGTGCTGCAGAGTCATCCGCACTCTCCCGCCCGTTTGGGAGCTTTGGTATAATCCCCATGGTCCTGACGGAGTCCCCAGCATCCACTAGGACGTCAGAGAAAATAAGAATTTACTCACCGGTAATTCTATTTCTCGTAGTCCGTAGTGGATGCTGGGCGCCCATCCCAAGTGCGGATTGTCTGCAATACTTGTACATAGTTATTGTTACAAAAAAATCGGGTTGTTTATTGTTGTGAGCCATCTTTTCAGAGGCTCCTACGTTATCATACTGTTAACTGGGTTCAGATCACAAGTTGTACGGTGTGATTGGTGTGGCTGGTATGAGTCTTACCCGGGATTCAAAATCCTTCCTTATTGTGTACGCTCGTCCGGGCACAGTATCCTAACTGAGGCTTGGAGGAGGGTCATAGGGGGAGGAGCCAGTACACACCACCTAGTGGTCAAACTTTTAAATTTTGTGCCCTGTCTCCTGCGGAGCCGCTATCCCCATGGTCCTGACGGAGTCCCCAGCATCCACTACGGACTACGAGAAATAGAATTACCGGTGAGTAAATTCTTATTTTTTGCTTTTGATTGCCAGTAAATATTCTGTTACAATATGTTATATTTGTGTTTTATAGAAGCTCCTTTTTATTATCTCCTCTTCAAAATTTAGATGCCGCTTGGGGTTTATTTATATCTGCTGTATTCTATAACTTTGGGCACAAATGTAGGAAAGGTGTGAATGTGTGACTATTTATATATAATATATATATATATATCACACACACACACACACACACACACACACACACACACGTGTGCGTCTGGATCCTGACTGCCGACAATGTAACTACATCCTGTGTCAGGCAGTTGTGGATAAATTGCAGCAAAGTAAGAATTCTTTCAAAAATAGAAGTCTTAATAGTTTATTTTTATCAATTAACAAAATGCAAAGCGAATGAACAGAAGACTAATCTAAGAAATCTAAATCAAATCAATATTTGGTGTGACCACCCTTTGCCTTCAAAACAGGTTTAATTCTTCTAGGTACACTTGCTCACAGTTTTTGAAGGAACTCGGCAGGGAGGTTGTTCGAAGCATCTTGGGGAACGAACCACAAATCTTCTGTGGATGTAGACTTGCTCATATTCTTCTGTCTCTTCATGTAGTCTCAGACCAACTCGATGATGTTAAGATCAAGGCTCTGTAGGGGCCATAACATCACTTCCAGGACTCCTTGTTCTTCTTTGTGCTGAAGATACTTCTTAATGACTTTGGCTGTATGTTTGGGGTTGTTGATCTGCTGGAGAATATATTTTAAGACAGTCAGATGCCTCCCTGATGGTATGGCATGATGGATAAGTACCTGCCTGTATTTCTCAGCATTGAGGACATCATTAATCTTGACCAAATTCCCAACTCCGTTTGCTGAAATGGGTCCCCAAACTTGCAAGGAACCTCCACCATGCTTCACTGTTGCCTGCAGACACTCATTATTGTACCGCTATCCAGCCCTCGGGCGAACAAACTGCCTCCTGTTACAGCAAAATATTTCACATTTTGACGCATCAGTCCAGACCACCTGCTGCCATTTTTCTGTACCACAGTTCTTTATGTTTTCGTGCATATTTGAGTTGCATGGTCTTGTTTCGACTCAACTATGCACAAAAACATGGGGTCATTTAAATAAAGGTCAGTTGAATGAGTACAATATACATTATATTGGTTAGATGGCTCACGATTCTGGTTGGAGTCAAGGCTGGGATTTGTATCAAACATTCTTCTGTAGAGCTGTGGTTTCCAAACTTTCTTAAATCATGGCACCCTAGAATATTAGCATTTGTTTTCACGGCACCCTTAGTCCAAAAGTATATTATTGAGAACTTCAGAAACCATTATTAAAATAAGTAAATTGTGCTTAGCTGTCATCTAGTATTGTGGTGGTGGATAGGGACCACATATTTTATGATTGGCAGCCACAAGCAGTAGTTTTGCCTATCACATTGACCATACATCAACCTGTGGCATGTGCCCCGCGCCACCCAGTTTGGAAAGCACTGCTATAGAGGATAAGGGTAGAAGTTGCCCATATTAACCAATCCGATTCTAGCTATCATTTTATAGAATTCACTTTGATAAGTGATAGCTAGAAGAGGATTGGTAACTGCAGACTTTTCCACTTTTATCAAATCTTCTAAAGAGGAAATCTCTGCAATAGTCCCTCTGGATGCTATACAGTTTCACTGTATATATGTTTTACGTGTGCACGTACAAGGGGAAAGAATTTTATTTTTTATTTTTATATTAACAGTTTATACCCCTAGGATCCCCATTGATCCAGGGTTCCATATTTGAAATTGGAGGAGAAATATTATAGTAAACATAAAAATAAAATATTTTTTCATTCTTATGCTGACCTCCACTACAGATATGCTACAGATGTACTGTTCAATGGAGTATTAAGCTCACGCTACAGCTCTGACACTCCGATTTGTTCTTCTACATTACCTCATATGGACACTTCTCAATTAATTTATAACCTGCAAAGAGACTTTTAAAAAATGGCAGCCATCAGCAAAAAAGTAATATGACATTTTTTTTACCACTTAGAGGTATATGCAATTAGCGGCGAATCGCGGCAAATTATCTCCGTTTTTTTAATTCGACACAATTCGACAGGTGAATTCCGGCAGGTGGCTGCCGGAATTCACCATATTCAATGAAAAACGGATTCGACAGTCCCGCGGGCGAAAAACGTCTGATTTGCCGGATTTTGCAGCGATTTTTTAAAAACTGGAAAAAAACGGAAAAAAAATGGCGTGGGGTCCCCCCTCCAAAGCATAACCAGCCTCGGGCTCTTCGAGCTTGTCCTGGTTCTAAAAATGCGGGGACAAAATTGACATGGGATCCCCCGTATTTTTAAAATCAGCACCGGGCTCTGCGCCTGATGCTGGTGCAAAAAATATGGGGGACAAAAAGAGTAGGGGTCCCCCGTATTTTTTGTACACCAGCATCAGGCTCCACTAGCTGGACAGATAATGCCACAGCCGGGGGTCACTTTTATACAGTGCCTTGCGGCCGTGGCATTAAATATCCAACTAGTCACCCCTGGCCGGGGTACCCTGGGGGAGTGGGGACCCCTTCAATCAAGGGGTCCCCCCCCCCAGCCACCCAAGGGCCAGGGGTGAAGCCCGAGGCTGTCCCCCCCCCCCCCCCCCCATCCAAGGGCTGCGGATGGGAGGCTGATAGCCTTGAGGAAAATGACAGAATATTGTTTTTTCCAGTAGTACTACAAGTCCCAGCAAGCCTCCCCCGCAAGCTGGTACTTGGAGAACCACAAGTACCAGCATGCGGGAGAAAAACGGGCCCGCTGGTACCTGTAGTACTACTGGAAAAAAATACCCAAATAAAAACAGGAGACACACACCGTGACAAGTACAACTTTATTACACACTGCCGACACACACATACTTACCTATGTTGACACGCCGACTGCCACAGTCTCCGACGATCCGAGGGTACCTGTGAAAAAAATTATACTCACCTGCCAGTGTCCAGAGATAAATCCACGTCCAGAGATAAAATCCTCGTACTTGGCAAAATAAAAACACGCACACCCGTACAAGCGGACTGAAAGGGGTCCCATGTTGACACATGGGACCCCTTTCCACGAATGCCGGGACCCCACGTGACTCCTGTCACTGAGGTCCCTTCAGCCAATCAGGAAGCACTACTTCGTGGCGCTCACCTGATTGGCTGTCTCGCGTCTGAGGTCAGACAGCGCATCGCAAAGCCTCTCCATTACTTTCAATGGTGGGAACTTTGCCGTCAGTGGTGGGGCTGACCGCGGGTGACCCCACCACTAGCCGCAAAGTTCCCACCATTGAATATAATGGAGAGGCTTTGCGAGGCGCTGTCTGACAGCTCAGAAGCGCAGCCAATCAGCAGAGTGCAAGGACGTTGCGCTCGCTGATTGGCTTAAGAGACCTTTCAGTGACAGCAGTCACGGGGGGGTCTCTCTGCATTCGTGGAAAGGGGTCCCATGTGTCAACATGGGGACCCCTTTCAGTCCGCTGGTACGGGTGTGCGTGTTTTTATTTTGCCAAGTACGAGGATTTTATCTCTGGACGTGGATTTATCTCTGGACACTGGCAGGTGAGTATACTTTTTTTCACAGGTACCCTCGGATCGTCGGAGACTGTGGCAGTCGGCGTGTCAACATAGGTAAGTATGTGTGTGTCGGCAGTGTGTAATAAAGTTGTACTTGTCACGGTGTGTGTCTCCTGTTTTTATTTGGTGTTTTTTTTTCCAGTAGTACTACAGGTACCAGCGGGCCCGTTTTTCTCCCGCATGCTGGTACTTGTGGTTCTCCAAGTACCAGCTTGCGGGGGAGGCTTGCTGGGACTTGTAGTACTACTGGAAAAAACAATATTCTGTCATTTTCCTCAAGGCTATCAGCCTCCCATCCGCAGCCCTTGGATGGGGGGGACAGCCTCTGGCTTCACCCCTGGCCCTTGGGTGGCTGGGGGGGGGACCCCTTGATTGAAGGGGTCCCCACTCCCCCAGGGTACCCCGGCCAGGGGTGACTAGTTGGATATTTAATGCCACGGCCGCAAGGCACTGTATAAAAGTGACCCCCGGCTGTGGCATTATCTGTCCAGCTAGTGGAGCCCGATGCTGGTGTATAAAGTACGGGGGACCCCTACTCTTTTTGTCCCCCGTATTTTTGGCACCAGCATCAGGCGCAGAGCCTGGTGCTGGTTTTAAAAATACGGGGGATCCCATGTCAATTTTTCCCCCGCATTTTTAGAACCAGGACCAGCTCGATGAGCCCGAGGCTGGTTATGCTTTGGAGGGGGGACCCCACGCCATTTTTTTTTCCAGGATTTTAACATTCCATCTAAAAAAAAATAAAAAAATAAAAAATATTATTTAAAAAAAATATATAAATAATACTTGTGCCTCCAAAAAAGACAAACCAAGTACCTAATCCCTTCTAATATAAATAGATATGCTATTATCAATAAAAAAAAACACAAAAAAAAACATGTTTTACATTTTTTTTATTAGTTTCACCCACCAAAGTGTGGCGGATTGAAAATGTCGAATTTACTGTCTAAAAGCACTGTTGTCGAATTTCCAAACTTTAATTGAATACACTTTGGTCGAATTGCAGCATGTGTATCATTGCAGAAAAGTCAAATTTGACAAAAGTCGAATTTCAAAAAGTCGAATTTTGAAAGTCCGTTTTTTTGGACGGAAAGCACTGAATTGCATTGACGATTTTTTTTTGGGGGGGCGAAAAATTCCCGAAATTCGACAATTTCGGGAATTCGACCGCAATTGCATATACCCCTTAACCCCCCCCCCCCCCATCAGTAGTTCTGTAATACATAGGCTATATATTAATATTTAGTTTAGGGCTTCCTTGCAGCCCAATAGTTGTTTCTGGAGAAACCATTATCTAGAACAGGTGTAGGCAACCTGTAACAGTCCAGCTGCTGTGAAGTTAGCACATCCCAGCATGCCCTGGTCAAAGATTAAACATTCCCTAACAGCTAAACTATGTCAGGACATGCTGGGATGTGTAGTTCCACATGTTGCCTACCACTGATCTGGAATAGATTAAATATTTATTTTAAACTGGTGCTTCGGGAGGGGAGCATGTGACCAACCTGTGTTCCGCAGCTTCAACAAACTTTTACATTGTAAAACGTAGCCATGCGTGATGCTTTTGAAAAAATGTCTCTGTCATGTGATCTCATATAACAATGCTTCTTTGTTCTGATCTAATCACAGATTACAGATTTGCTGTTTCAAATGTCTGCATCAGGAAGTAGCACCTGTCGTTCAGCAACTCACAGCCACATTTGCACAGCAAATGGTGTTTGCAACCCTACACCATAAAATAAGAGACTGAAGCTTAGATTTTTTTTTCTTCGTGCAAATAAAATTAGACCCAAATTCTAGTTACATATTAAAGTTCTAACATTTGCTTCTGTCTGTGGATTGTGTAAATGTGTTTATTACAGTAATTTAATTGTTATTTATTTTCATCATGGCCCTTTCTGTTCAGTGCTGGGGAACCTTTCTCTTTGAATTACCAGAATTCACACGCAAGGGATTTGTCTTCCTTTGTGCAGCCCCTGTTAGTAAGGAGCCCCACCGTTCCTGGATTGCCGCTGTTACTGGAATGCAGACGCAGGTACAACATTGGGGACAGCCAGCAGGGGATGAAAGTGGCTGCTGCTGCTGGCACCAAACTGTCCTAGCTTAGGAGAGAATTGATTGGTGCATGCGGATCCTGGATAGATTGGCTGTGGCTCTAATCCATTTAGAAGCCAACGTCATTACTTTGGGGTTCATGACCTCTGTCTTCCCATGGCCAGAGCTGCCACCACCCCTGACTCTCAGCACTGGCAGTAATCTGGTGCACAAATGTGTTTAACCCTCTTTAACATACTGTAGCTCTTAGTTCAGTTTTCCTAAAATACAATTAACAGTAGGTAAAAAGAAATAAAATTATAGACGCTTCCGAAAAGTGATATATAAACTATTCAATGTAGTTTTTGTTATATTATTACAGGAAATGTTGGTTCATGCTAACCAATCCAACATAGTTGAATAATGTGTTTTTTGTTTTCTTTAATGACTCTTTGAAATATGGTATCAACTTGCTGTGTTTTTTTGCTTGAAATTCCACCTTGTTTAAGTCACTTTGCGTTGTAGTAATTGGTCCTTGCTTCTTATCCTGTGCTTTTTAAATATTAATTCATCACATGTTGAGATTTACATTAACGTTCAACCATGAGAATGCTGTGGGAATATTGACTTTAAATTGGTTAAATAAAATATTTTGTATGTGAGACAGACTCCAGGGAGTCTATTCAATTAGCTATTAAAATGTATGTGCTCTTCTGCCGTGGGTGGAACAGTGGTGGCAGATTGGGTGGGCTAGCATGCTGAGGGCATGGTTATTGCCCAAAAAGAGAGAGAAAGTTACTGTTTTTGTTTGTTATCGTGCTGAATGCTTAACATTATAGATCAGCACCCAGCTGCATAACACAGCACTGTTTCCAATTCCAAAACTGAAATTATGGTTGCTGTTTTTTTTTTTTTTTTTTAAATTGCACAATTCCAGTATGTATCTGTAATGTAATGTAATGGGCCCTACACACTTAAAGATGTAACTGAACGATATGAACTTTCTCGTTCATTAATGAGTGTGTAGGCACCAACGATGAACAATGCGCGGCCCCTCGCTCATCATTGGTGCCGGGTCGCTTATGCATGCAAGCCAATAAGGACAATCTCGTCCATATTAGCATGCAGTGCTATGGAGCCGAAACTTCACTCCCCCCGCCGCCTGGTCGCCCGCCGGCGGGTCGCTGAGTGTGTAGGGCCCATAAGACCAGTTATCAGGGTTGCCGGACAGATATGCAAGGCCAAGTCTGGTGCCACAGTGGTTGTGCGGGGACATATCTGGTTCCAGTGTGGTTATGATGGACCATGTCTAGTGCAAGAGTGGTTGTGCGGGGCCACGACTGGTGCCAAGGGGATGGGCAGAGACTTATCTGATGACAAGTTGGTTCCACAGGGCCATATCTGATGCCAAAGTGATTATGCATCGCCATATCTAGTGCCAGGTATCTGCTGCCTGGTCCCGCTCACAGCAGCAATCCCATGCAACCTGTGCGCTGCCCAGCATTAAACTCCCAAAACCAATCATAGGACTTCATTCAGAGTTGGCCGCATCAGTTTGCCATACATTGGCAAACTGCGCATGCGCAGCGGCCTCTTTCGCCGGCATGATCATTCACATTGTGAGCATATCCCCAAAGGATGCGTCCGCAACATGATTGACAGCTGCGTGACCTCATACGCAGCCACTCCGATTTAAAAATTGGCGGCAGTGTAGCTAGGCTGCGCTGGCAGGGGTCAACCTTAATTTCATTGCAGACGCATCTTGAGGTGACACCACACATGCTGAATGGCCTTGTCCTGTGCTGGGTGGCCCCCTGCTTGTGAGGAGATGGACGCAGATCTTTCTGCGTATACAGCGATCTGTGTCCATCTCTGAATAACCGCCATAGTGCAATGTAGAGCAGAAGCCAGAACAACTAGCCCTTATCGCTGTCCTTTCAGGAAAGGGTATTGGAGTGTTTTGGTCTTGTTTGTTGTTGTTGTTTTTTTCTTTTTTTCTTTTGTAAAATAAGTTTTAAATACTGGCTTTAAGGCCCTTCTGCGTCTTGCAATTGCCAAACCCATTCTGCAGACCATATTATCCAATAAGACCAATGTTTTCAATCCCTGACAAGTGCAACACCGATAATGGTTAGTTGCTATCTATTTTTTTAATTTTTATTGTGTAAGTATAGATTTGTGCATTAAGCAACGTTGATATTTATGTTGCTAGGTAGCATAGGTGAACAGAGTGAAAAGAAATTTCCTGAGAAACACTGTTGGATGCAGTAACTGCTTTTTGCTTGGGTGGTAATTAGTTTTTACCTTTTACTGAATTGTTGTGTTGTTATAACTGTTGGTTTGTTTAAATCTTAGAATTAAATTGATTATAAAGCACCTTTGTTCAGCTCTGATAGTAAGTCCAACCCTCCCCCACACACCCTATGTACCTATTCTCTGAGATATTGATTCATGTAAGGTCCATGGCATAGTTGCTTACCCTCCCTCATTCTGCAGGAGACTCCCCGAAATAGTAGCAATCTCCCTGAATAGTCCATTAATCTCCCTGATTACACTTATCCCCATTATGTAGCGGGGGGGGAGGGGGAAAGAAATCGGAGATATATACATTCAAATGGGATCATCAGTGCCATTTTCCTGTATTGGTTATAAGGCACAATGGGGCAGATGTATTAAGCCTGGAGATGGCATAAGGAAGTGATAAACCAGTGATATATGTGCAAGGTGATAAACGCACCAGCCAATCAGCTCCTAACTGTTAATTTACATATTGGAGCTGATTGGCTGGTGCCTTTATCACCTTGCACATATATCACTGGTTTATCACTTCCTTATGCCTTCTCCAGGTTAATACATCTGCCCCAATGATCCCTATGGCTACATGCATTTTAAATAAGATTTCTCGTGGCCACTTATAGTATATGGAACCTCTTGTAAAACACAATACACGAACAAATCCTGCAAAATATCGGTGTCTTTTCTTCAAGAAGTAAATCTTACTAACTTTAGGGCTCATTTACCTTTTGGATGCAAGTCATTATCATGACACACCCCTCAGGTGTAGCAGTACACGTCCGCACTTAAACAGATGGAACCGCACTCCACTCTAGTGCGGCTCCATCGCAAATGTGCACTTCCGTTGGGACTAGGCGATCCGTGATTAGTGTGGCTCCATCTGTAGGTGTTACTTTCACAATCTCCCTGAAATGCTTTTTCAAAATTTGGCAAGTATGGTCCATGGCTACTTTACACCTATCTTATTGGCTGATAAGACTTATCTCCAGTGGTAGTGGTCCGTTACCGGGACCCTACCAAAGACATTTCTGTAGGAGGGTATGGCCAAACAGCAGGCAGTGGACAAATAAAATAAATAAAATAAATGATATATATATATATATATATATATATATATATATATATATATATATATATATATATATATATATATATATATATATATATATATATATTACGATTAAATGCAGAAGCACCAACTTCAGAACATTACATAGAAACATAAACATAGAATTTGACGGCAGATAAGAACTACTTGGCCCATCTAGTCTGCCCCTTTTTTTCTTTTTATCCTTTAGGTAATCTCAACCCTTTCTGAACCTTAATTCTTTGTAAGTATATACATATTCCTATCCCAAGCATGTTTAAATTGCTCTACAGTCTTAGCCTCCACCACCTCTGATGGGAGGCTATTCCACTTGTCCACTACCCTTTCTGTGACATTGGGATGTAATGTTTATATTTAAAATACTAATCTGTTCGATTCCATTCCCTAATTGTTTTTGTTTCTCTAGAAGTGATTATATTTATTTCTAGTCCGCTTTTTTTCTTTTCTTGCTGCTTACCCATGTTGGGGGTCATTCCAACCTTATCACACGCTGCTGTTTTTCGCAGCGCAGTGATCAGGTCACTACTGCGCATGCGTATGCACCGCAATGCGCAGGCGTGTCGTACAGGTACAAAGCAGATCGTTGTTGTGAATGGTTTTAACAAAGAATCCATTTGCACATCCGATCGCAAGGAGATTGACAGGAAGAGGGCGTTTGTGGGTGTCATCTGACCGTTTTCTGGGAGTGTTTGGAAAAACGCAGGAGTTTGCAGGGCGGGTGTCTGAAGTCAATTCCGGGACCTGACAGGCTGAAGTGATCGCAGCGGCTGAGTAAGTTCAGAGCTACTCAGAAACTGCACAAAAACTTTTTGCACAGCTCCCCTGCACAAGCGATCACACACTTGCTATGCTAAAATACACTCCCCTATAGGCGGCGACTATCTGATCGCACTGCTGCAAAAAACTGCTACCGTGCAATCAACTCTGAATGACCCCCTTTATCGTGCACTATAGAACTTAATTTACACTGTGATGTATCCCTGTCAATTGTTGTATTACATTTACATTTGACAGATTTAAAAACAAAAAAAAACAATCTAGTTTTCTGTTCTCTTGCATCGGACAAGAATACTGAGCGCTTATCAGCAGATTTACAGAGGTATACTGCAGTTCATATAAACCGTGACAGCTGCTGATGTGAACATAGGAGCTTTGGTGTGTAAAGATCCTCCCATTATGACAACTCCCAGCAAACAAACAACGCAAAGGGAAAACGTCTCCGGATGAAACATATGTTAACTATAAAGAGAGAATTGCTGGCTTGCTCTTTATAAAGCCCACATTAATATGATATAAAGAGAGAGCATGGTAAAGACAACTGCACATGATGCAGAACTGCACACATTATAGATGAAAGTCGCAGAGGAGTTCATGCTTTAGCTGAGAGATTGGCTTGTACTTTGATTCCGGGAAAGTCTCTCTTGAGAGCATTGTGTACTGGATGTACTGTGTCTGTTTACATCAGTTTATTTTGTTTTAGATTCCGCAGGCTGTACTTTGCCTGAATTTGTGGACTTTCTGCTGGTTTTTTTTTTTTCTTTTTTAACTTTTTAATGCATTATTTTACCTTATTTATAAACAACTGAAGTGGCGGTATTCTATTCAGTCTCTTTAATTGAGTATTTTATTAAATGGAGATTTTAGCTATTTAGGTTCAGAATAGGGTGACTGCTTTAGTTTTTCCCTAAACCATCTTGACCATACGTGCCAGAGATTTACATATTAACGCCTAATTCCATGTTTTTAAAAGTATTTGTGGCATCGCGTGTTGCCTTGAATTGCTGTGAAGCAGAAATTTTCTTCACCCTCTTCCCATCCCTGAGAATAGATTGCAATAAGTTATTATTTGGTCTGAATTTATATATGACGTTTATGATGTATTTGTCATGGAGATAAATGACCTTTACCCCTGTAGGCTACTGTGGGATTCTATTGGTTGTGCTGCATGAATTTGAACTGTGCTGTTGGTTGACACGAGTGCTGTGTGACTTATCAATGCTTTGGGGTTTTTGCACCACTGCTCTGTTCATAATCCAGAGGGAACCACATTCCTGTATATTTGTACATGCGGTATGACAAAGTACACTGTAGGGAACAGCGATGAATTTTAATATCCACAGGCCAGGTGTAATGGAGCCTTATGATTTTGTGGTTCTTCTTTTATGACTAACTGCAGATAGTATTTACTACCCATGCTAGATGCAAAAGATCTGTATTCCCTTCACTTAGAATTCTAGCTACATACCCGTGACACTCCCACCAGATGGATCTCTTGCGTGCAACATTGGTGCCCATTTCAGGGACCGAGATCCATCTGAATTGTCTGGGGATATGTGTAATCACAAAAGCGCATGTGCAGTTTTCTAAAACTCACTATTTTGTGGCCATATACGAAGCTTTGGTGACTAGTGGGAGCGTTTAGGACCCTGTTTGTACTCTTTTTCTATCACAGGTACCATTCCTTCATAGCCATATGTTGCAAAACATACAATTATCAGGTAAAGGCCCCATTACTGCAGTGCCCTCTGCTGAGCGGATGAACACGGCACGGGCTGAACTAGAAGTAGCGGCCATAGATCACTATAGAGACAACCTTTGGTCCAATGTGCAGCCTCATATAATCCAGACACTTGATCCTATGTGGTCACATGAGATTACAATGACTCTGAAATCTCTGCCAAAAAAGTGTAGACCTCATTCAGCGACTTGACCTGGTTACACACCTTTACAATGGTCGGGCTGTTCTTTCGATTTCAAGCTGTTTGTGCCGCATCGGAAGAGTGTGTACGCTCCTTTGGTCGTGTTTTGTTGGAAGAAAAGTGGTCAAATTGAAGGATCGCATTTTATGTTCTGTTTAATTCGATAGGACCAGGTTGAACCAAATGTGCAGTGTGTATGCCCTTCAACTATTCTTAGGACCGTTCTTATGAGTCTATACCAAAAGCAGGGCCGCTTCTGTGGGCTTGCATAATTAAACCTGGTCAAGTGTCCTACTGTGTAAACTGGTGTAAATATTTACCCATTCAAGCACAAGTCTTTCTTCTTCTCAGACGGATTTGTATTGCGTGACCGGCGGTCAGGAGACAGCATACAGACGCCGGCATCCCAGCAGCGGATTGCCCACGTGGGGGGGGCGAGTGCAACAAGCCCCTGGCGGGCTCGTTGGCAACCTGTGGTCCCCATGGGTTCTATTCCCACTAGTGGGAATAGTCCTTGTTGGTCGGCATGCTGACCGTCGGGACTATGAGGGGGCGGGATGTAGGAGGAGGTCTCCTGACCGTCGATCACATAACTACATCCCTCTCAAACATATGATGGGGAATGAAACAAACAAATGTATTCAAACCTCAGCACTGGTCCAGAAAATGGCAATTCCAGGAAGCTTGTTTCTGTCCTGTAATCACACCCTCTTTCCAGTCCATTATAGTCATGCTTGGTAATTGTCTGATATTGTACCATTGAATCTGATAAATTAAACTGCACATAAAACCAGATATTTTGATTCGGCTAGTTTTCTTCTGATAGAACATGATCGAAGGTGCCTACACACTCCTGAGATATTGCATGAACCGGTAGGGAACCCGAAAGAGCGTCTTGACAATTGTATAGGTGTGTACCCAGCTTAATCAACAAAAGAATAAAGGGGAAAGTGCTGTATATGCTGCAAAAACCCATAAACGGAATATATAGGGCTTTAATAAGACTGAGTACATAGTACATAGTGTGGTTTAATTCTGGTGATATTTACCAACCTTTACAGCTTCTAGAACTGAGTGATTCTGCAGCAGAAAAAGAATTTAACGGCAAAATACGAATGTATTAATATGG
This sequence comes from Pseudophryne corroboree, assembly GCF_028390025.1. Classification (NCBI taxonomy): domain Eukaryota; kingdom Metazoa; phylum Chordata; class Amphibia; order Anura; family Myobatrachidae; genus Pseudophryne; species Pseudophryne corroboree. The sequence continues at coordinate 823,193,854 of NC_086447.1, forward strand.
AACATAAAGAAAAAGTCCATAAAAGCCTTGAGTTAATAATATGGGCATATATTATAATTTCAAAAGCTGAAAACAAGGCTGGCATGACAGTCAGTTAGATGAGCCCTAGGTGTTATGGAATATATTTCCTTCTGTGCTCTGCTCTATTTGTTTGGCCATATTGCAGACTCTAATACTATATATATTTATGTGTTATATTCAGCAAAGCATCCCGTGTCACATAGCCTGGAATGCACAGTAACGGAAGATTGTACATAAGGGACCCTGTAACTACAGTTTAATGCATTTACTATTTAAAAACTTTAATTTACAGCATGGTAGATCATGCATAGACCTTGATAAATGTTGCTTCTATATCAGGGATGTTGAGGCAGTACCTCCCCTGTCATTAATGATTAAAATAATACAAAGAAGATACATAAGACACATATTCTGTGTCATATGTATCCTCTTTATATTATTCTAATCATTTCAATCCATTTAATTAGTTCGGGAAGCACTGATAGCTAGTGCCTCCCGTAGACAGTGGGAACAGGGACAAAGCAGGGGGCGGGGCCAAGCGCTGGCCTGTAAAAGCCCAGTAGAAAATAAGGGGAATGCGGCACTTATACAAGTGCCTTTCTGACAGGGAAAGCACGCCCCTGCCAGCGAGGCACATGTCATTGGACAGCGGATCCAGCACTGGATCCGTCGGTCCAATCACACACATGCGGCAGGAGAAGCGGTGGCGGGACCCGGCAGATACTGTTGGGGCTGTCCCGGGTCACTACAGCAGTGGCGGCCCCGGGAAGCCCAGACGAGGAGTGCATGCGGCAGCGGTGAACAGCACTTTCCACTCACGTTCCTCCTCCTCCGCCCTCCAAGCCAGCAGCGGCGCCTACACTCTGGCCTGCACAGGGCACATTTCAGGTGAGAGAGGGGGGAAGATGGATATCTATCTGTGTCTGTCTGTCTGTCTGTCTGTCTGTCTATCTACAGGTTGAGTATCCCTTGTCCAAAATTCAAAATCCCACATTTTTGGTTCCCCCTACTGGGATAATGACACATTTAAAAATATATATTATATTATATATCTATATATACACATAATATAGAATATTAGTACAAAACTATCCCCCTGCGCTACAATTTAAAATGTACGATATGGGTGAAAGTCCAATAATTCCAATTTCAATAGCTTTGTATAGTATAAAATGTAATTTTTTTTTTTGTTATTTAAACTTGACCGGTCATAAACAAAAAAATCACATACAACACATTTAATAACACTATGGAGGTGGATCCAAAAAATGGGTATGTGCGCAAAAAATATTATATATATATAAAATATGATAAAAGTCTGTCCATGGACTATATTTTGCTTCTATACTCCATATACTTATTTTAAGTTCAATTGGTCACCATGAATGCGGTAAAATTCCAGCATGGATACTTTATATCACAGTTCGTTTATCACTTGCCGCTAGCAATACAATGTTGCAGTATATTAGACTGCTCCACATCGGAGCCTTACGTGCTATTTCCACACAGAATATCAGAGAGGGAGAGTTCTAGTAGCATGTGAGGTATACTTCAGCTGCAGGATCCGGCACTTAGCTAGCGCCTGGTGATTGCGTTGTTCCCGATCTCACGATTCTATAATTCCCGTCCTCAATGTGCTGCATGCACGCACCAGTGTGCGGTCTCTCTCCTTGTGATTCCTGATCAGCTAGTAATCAGCAAATGATAGCAATGATGACCATGCAGGAATCCAATGCTTTCTGGCTGTGGTGACAATGCAGGGGTCCAATACTTCTGACGCATTTCGCTCCTGTTGCAGGTGCTTTATCAAAGAATATATCATATATATATAATAATATATAATATTTCTCTTACGTCCTAGAGGATGTTGGGGTCCACATTAGTACCATGGGGTATAGAAGGGTCCACCAGAAGCCATTGGCACTTTAAGAGTTTGAGAGTGTGGGTTGGCTCCTCCCTCTATGCCCCTCCTACCAGACTCAGTTTGGAAAATGTGCCTGGAGGAGCCGGTCACAGCTAGGGGAGCTCTACAGAGCTTCTTTAGTAAAAGTTTATTTTTAGAGTTTATTATTTTACAGGGAGGCTGCTGGCAACAGCCTCCCTGCTTCGTGGGACTAAGGGGTGGAGTAGTGTCCGCCCCGGCGGGGTCTGAGCCACTATCTCTGCTGACAGGACACTGAGCTCCTGAGGGGATAGATCATTCCCCGCCACAGGGGGTCGCTCACCCCAGCAGCATGCCACCTCCCCCTTACAGAGCTGAAGATCAGTGGCGAGTGAGTCACCGACCCCCCTAGCAAGCAGGGGGCCGGTGTGAAGATGGCGGCAACAGGGTAGGAGCGCAGTACTGACTGCGCTCCGGAGGCACAACGGTACTTAGTGCGGCGCTGTGAGGGGCACCCTGAGCCAGTGCCTGAACCCTGCACTGCTCAGCAAGCCTGTCGGGGTCCGGGGATCTCAGCTAGCATTTTACCTCAGGCCAGTATAATTCTTGTGAAGAGCGGGAAGACAGCGCCATTTTGGGGGCGGGGCTTCTCCTCAGAGCGGACCCAGCAGCTTTCAGCGCCATTTTCCTGCCAGGGAGAGCAAGTCCCTCCACAGCAACTCCAGCTTTCTCTTACGATACCAGGGGGTTGTAGAAGTGGGGGGATTGGAGGCTGCATTAAGACTGTGTAACCTATTAAGGTGCAGTCAGCGCTAGTAGGGGTCTCCCTTTACATTAAAAGCGCTGTGTGGGTTGGCTCCAATCTCTGTCTCTCTCTTGCCATTCTTGGGGGTGAAACTGTCTGTCCTCCCCTGTGTGTGTGTGTGGAGTGTCTGTGGTCTCCATTAAGCAATGTCCAGGGACTCTGTGTCATATGCTGCAGAGGATATGTCTCTCAGGATGATCCCATTCCATGTAATCAGGATTGCACAGGTTTAGCACAGATATCAGCAAGGGAGCCTAAGTGGTTATCCTCTATCAAATCTATGATTTCTCAGATTTCAAATAGGGTTGCACAAAATGAATCTGCAACTCAGGCTTTACAGAACTCTATGGCAGTCTGGCCCAGTTCTGGTACCTAAGGGCTCCCCGCTGTATATTCACATAAACATGCTCTTGCGCAGATCATGCAGGATGATACGGATACCGATTCTGACACTGCATATGGTGATGGGGATGTGTTGCAGGGGGCAGCAACTCTTGCTAAAGGGATGCAGTTGATGATGGAAACTATTAGAGATGTGTTGAATATTGCTGATACAACACCCGAGCAGGTTGAGGAGGCTTACTTCACTGAAAATAAGAAAGCCTTGCTAACCTTCCCTGCGTCAAAGGAATTAAATGCTATTTCTCTAACGTCCTAGTGGATGCTGGGGACTCCGTCAGGACCATGGGGAATAGCGGCTCCGCAGGAGACAGGGCACAAAAGCAAGCTTTTAGGATCACATGGTGTGTACTGGCTCCTCCCCCTATGACCCTCCTCCAAGCCTCAGTTAGGTTTTTGTGCCCGTCCGAGCAGGGTGCAATCTAGGTGGCTCTCTTAAAGAGTTGCTTAGAAAAAGTTTTTAGGTTCTTTATTTTCAGTGAGTCCTGCTGGCAACAGGCTCACTGCTACGAGGGACTTAGGGGAGAGAAGTGAACTCACCTGCGTGCAGGATGGATTGGCTTCTTAGGCTACTGGACACCATTAGCTCCAGAGGGAGTCGGAACACAGGTCTCGCCCTGGGGTTCGTCCCGGAGCCGCGCCGCCGACCCCCCTTGCAGATGCTGAAGATTGAAGAGGTCCGGAACCAGGCGGCAGAAGACTTTCAGTCTTCATCAGGTAGCGCACAGCACTGCAGCTGTGCGCCATTGTTGTCAGCACACTTCACACAGCGGTCACGGAGGGTGCAGGGCGCGGGGGGGGGGGCGCCCTGGGCAGCAATGTATAATACCTGTATGGCGAAAAATACATCACATATAGCCCTTGAGGCTATATGGATGTATTTAACCCCTGCCAGATATCACAAACTCCGGAGAAGAAGCCCGCCGAAAAGGGGGCGGGGCCTATTCTCCTCAGCACACAGCGCCATTTTCCCTCACAGAAATGCTGGTGGGAAGGCTCCCAGGCTCTCCCCTGCACTGCACTACAGAAACAGGGTTAAAACAGAGAGGGGGGGCACTGATTTGGCGATATGAATATATATTAAATGCTATAAGGGAGGAACACTTATATAAAGGTTGTCCCTGTATAATTATAGCGTTTTGGTGTGTGCTGGCAAACTCTCCCTCTGTCTCCCCAAAGGGCTAGTGGGTCCTGTCCTCTATCAGAGCATTCCCTATGTGTGTGCTGTATGTCGGTACGTGTGTGTCGACATGTATGAGGAAAATGTTGGTGAGGAGGCGGAGCAAATTGCCTGTAATGGTGATGTCACTCTCCAGGGAGTCGACACTGGAATGGATGGCTTATTTATGGAATTACGTGATAATGTCAACACGCTGCAAGCCGGTTGACGACATGAGACGGCCGGCGATCAAATTAGTACCTGTCCAGGCGTCTCAAACACCGTCAGGGGCTGTAAAACGCCCATTTACCTCAGTCGGTCGACACAGACCCAGACACGGACACTGATTTCAGTGTCGACGGTGAAGAAACAAACGTATTTTCCTTTAGGGCCACACGTTAAGGGCAATGAAGGAGGTGTTACATATTTCTGATACTACAAGTACCACAAAAAAGGGTATTATGTGGGATGTGAAAAAACTACCTGTAGTTTTTTCCTGAATCAGATAAATTAAATGAAGTGTGTGATGATGCGTGGGTTTCCCCCGATAGAAAATTATTGGCGGTATACCCTTTCCCGCCAGAAGTTAGGGCGCGTTGGGAAACACCCCTTAGGGTGGATAAGGCGCTCACATGCTTATCAGAACAAGTGGCGGTACCATCTACAGATAGGGCCGTACTTAAGGAGCCAGCTGATAGGAGGCTGGAAAATATCCTAAAAAGTATACACACACATGCTGGTGTTATACTGCGACCAGCGATCGCCTCAGCCTGGATGTGCAGAGCTGAGGTGGCTTGGTCGGATTCCCTGACTAAAAATATTGATACCCTTGACAGGGACAGTATTTTATTGACTATAGAGCATTTAAAGGATGCATTTCTATATATGCGAGATGCGCAGAGGGATATTTGCACTCTGGCATCAAGAGTAAATGCGATGTCCATATCTGCAAGAAGATGTTTATGGACACGACAGTGGTCAGGTGATGCAGATTCCAAACGGCACAAATATGTATTGCCGTATAAAGGGGAGGAGTTATTTGGGGTCGGTCCATGGGACCTGGTGGCCACGGCAACTGCTGGAAAATCCACCGTTTTTTACCCTAAGTCACATCTCTGCAGAAAAAGACACCGTCTTTTCAGCCTCAGTCCTTTCGTCCCTATAAGAGTCATATCTGCCCAGGGATAGAGGAAAGGGAAGAAGACTGCAGCAGGCAGCCCATTCCCAGGAACAGAAGCCCTCCACCGCTTCTACCAAGTTCTCAGCATGACGCTAGGACCGTACAGGACCCCTGGATCCTACAAGTAGTATCCAAGGGGTACAGATTGGAATGTCGAGACGTTTCCCCCTCGCAGGTTCCTGTAGTCTGCTGTACCAATGTCTCCCTCCGACAGGGAGGCAGTATTGAAAACAATTCACAAGCTGTATTCCCAGCAGGTGATAATAAAATTACCCCTCCTACAACAGGGAAAGGGGTATTATTCCACACTATATTGTGGTACTGAAGCCAGAAGGCTAGGTGAGACCTATTCTAAATCTGAAATATTTGAACACTTACAAAGGTTTAAATCCAGATGGAGTCACTCAGAGCAGTGATAGCGAACCGGGAAGAAGGGGACTATATGGTGTCCCGGGACATCAGGGATGCTTACCTCCATGTCCCAAAATTTGCCTTTCTCACCAAGGGTATCTCAGGTTCGTGGTACAAAACTGTCACTATCAGTTTCAGACGATGCCGTTGGATTGTCCAAGGCACCCCGGGTCCTTACCAAGGTAATGACCGAAATGAGGATTCGTCTTCAAAGAAAATGGACGACCTCCTGATAAGAACAAGGTCCAGAGAACAGTTGGAGGTCGGAGTAGCACTATCTCAAGTAGTTCTACGACAACACGGGTGGATTCTAAATATTCCAAAACCGCAGTTGTTCCGACGACACGTCTGCTGGTCCTAGGGATGATTCTGGACACAGTCCAGAAAAATGTGTTTCTCCCAGAGGAGAAAGCCAGGGAGTTATCCGAGCCAATCGGGATCCTCCTAAAACCAGGAAAAGTGTCAGTGCATCATTGCACAAGAGTCCTGGTAAAAATGGTGGCTTATTACGAAGCGATTCCATTCGGCAGATTTCACGCAAGAACTCTTCAGTGGGATCTGCTGGACAAATGGTCCGGATCGCATCTTCAGATGCATCAGCGGATAACCCTATATCCAAGGACAAGGGTGTCTCTCCTGTGGTGATTACAGAGTGCTCATCTTCTAGAGGGCCGTAGATTCGGCATTCAGGATTGGATGCTGGTGACCACGGAGGCCAGCCTGAGAGGCTGGGGAGCAGTCACACAGGGAAAAAATTTCCAGGGAGTGTGATCAAGTCTGGAGAATTCTCTCCACATAAATATACTGGAGCTAAGAGCAAATTTATAATGCTCTAAACTTAGCAAGACCTCTGCTTCAAGGTCAGCCGGTATTGATCCAGTGGGATAACATCACGGCAGTCGCCCACGTAAACAGAAAGGGCGGCACAAGAAGCAGGAGGGCAGTGGCAAAACTGCAAGGATTTTTCGCTAGGCGGAAAATCATGTGATAGCACTGTCAGCAGTGTTCATTCCGGGAGTGGACGACTGGGAAGCAGACTTCCTCAGCAGGCACGACCTCCACCCGGGAGAGTGGGAACTTCATAGGGAAGTTTTCCGCATGATTGTGAACCGTTGGGAAAGACCAAAGGTGGACATGATGGCGTCCCGCCCGAACAAAAAACGGGACAGGTATTGCACCAGGTCACGAGACCTTCAGGCGATAGCTGTGGATGTCCTGGTAACACCGTGGGTGTAACAGTCGGTGTATGTGTTCCCTCCTCTGCTTCTCATAACCAAGGTATTGAGAATTATAAGACGTAGAGGAGTAAGAACTATACTCGTGGCTCCGGATTGGCCAAGAGGGACTTGGTACCCGGAACTTCAAGAGATGCTCATAGAGGACTAATGGCCTCAGGAGCTAAGAAGGGACTTGCTTCAGCAAGTACCATGTCTGTTCCAAGACTTACCGCGGCTGCGTTTGACGGCATGGCGGTTGAACGCCGGATTCTAAGGGAAAAGGCATTCCGGAAGAGGTCATACCTACCCTGGTCAAAGCCAGGAAGGAGGTGACCGCACAACGTTATCACCACATGTGGTGAAAATATGTTGCGTGGGTGAGGCCAGGAAGGCCCCACGAAGAAATTTCAACTAGGTCGATTTCTGCACTTCCTGAAAACAGGAGTGTCTATGAGCCTCAAATTGGGGTCCATTAAGGTTCAAGTTTCGGCCCTGTAGATTTTCTTCCAGAAAGAATTGGCTTCAGTTCCTGAAGTCCAGACATTTGTCAAGGGAGTATTGCATATACAGCCCCTTTTGTGCCTCCAGTGGCACCGTGGGATCTCAAAGTAGTGTTGGGATTCCTCAAATCATATTGGTTTGAACCGCTCAAATCTGTGGATTTGAAATATCTCACATGGAAAGTGACCATGCTGTTGGCCCTTGCCTCGGCCAGGCGATTGTCAGAATTGGCGGCTTTGTCTTACAAAAGCCCATATTTGATTTTCCATTCTGACGGGGCAGAACTGGGACTCGTCCCCAGTTTCTTCCTAAGGTGGTGTCAGCGTTTCACCTGAAACAACCTATTGTGGTGCCTGCGGCTACTAGGGACTTGGAGGACTCCAAGTTGCTAGACGTTGTCAGGGCCCTGAATATATATATATATATATATATATATATATATATATATATATATATATATATATATATATATATATATATATATATATATATAGTCACACATTCACACCTTTCATACATTTGTGCCAAAAGTTACAAAGTTATAGAATACAGCAGATATAAATAAACCCCAAGCGGCATCTAAATTTTGAAGAGGAGATAATAAAACGGAGCTTCTATAAAACACAAATATAACATATTGTAACAGAATATTTACTGGCAATCAAAAGCAAAAATAGTTATATAAACAGAAAAGCAAATGTACCATAAAAATGTTCATGATCACGCATCATTATGCAATTATCTTATAAAAAAAAAAAAAAAAAAAAAGTTTAAAAGGAAATCAAGTTGGATGGGAATCATCATAGAGGCTTAATCGTGCAATTGGCCAACCATTTGTACAATGTCCAAATAAGTAATCAGTCTATGTAAGCATGTAACAAAAAACAGACTCGGCAATCACAAACAATGTTATTGCCCTTAGGTATATTCCTGTTTAAAAACAAATAAAAAATAATTACAATAAAATAAGCTACAGTACTTTGTGAGACAACATGACAACCTTTATGCCTACAGCACACATTCAAATGAACCCAAAAGTATAAGTATACTGATGTATATAAACTGGTGCTGACAAGTGGGGAGGCACAGGCTTGCTGGAGGAGTCCGGCAGGGGGGAGAGGGGGGGGGGGGGGGGGGGCAGATCTAGAGTGGCTCTCTAGGGCCCTGAACACCAGTGACAAGTGACAGCAACTACAAACCGCTAAATAGCATGATGTTTAAGTTAACTCACTAACATTCTATGTGGGGAGGGTTGCACCTAGGGATATCTGGACTCATTTATTATTTATTGATTTATTAACAGTTTCCTATATAGCGCAGCAAATTCTGTTGGAAAACAGTGCTAAAATATAACAAAACAATTGCAAACAATAGTGAAAAAAAAATCATACTGGCTAATGCTAAGCAGTCACTAACAGGTATCCCTGGGAAGAAAAAAAAAAAAAAAAAAGTGGTTCACTATGGTTCTAAACAACTCTATTTCAGCATTCCTGATTGGCTGGCCATCTATAAAATTGGCAGGCTTGCCAATATATATATATTTTTCCAGGACGGCTGGAGTCAGAAAGTCTGACTTGCTGTTTATATTGTATGCACCCAAAAAAAGCTGGGTGCTCCTGCTTCTAAGCAGACTATTGCTCGTTGGATTTGTAGTACAATTCAGCTTGCACATTCTGTGGCAGGCCTGCCACAGCCAAAATCTGTAAATGCCCATTCCACAAGGAAGGTGGGCTCATCTTGGGCGGCTGCCCGAGGGGTCTCGGCTTTACAACTTTGCCGAGCAGCTACGTAGTCAGGGGGGAACACGTTTGTAAAATTCTACAAATTTGATACCCTGGCTGAGGAGGACCTGGAGTTTCTCTCATTCGGTGCTGCAGAGTCATCCGCACTCTCCCGCCCGTTTGGGAGCTTTGGTATAATCCCCATGGTCCTGACGGAGTCCCCAGCATCCACTAGGACGTTAGAGAAAATAAGATTTTACTTACCGATAAATCTATTTCTCGTAGTCCGTAGTGGATGCTGGGCGCCCATCCCAAGTGCGGATTGTCTGCATTACTTGTACATAATTATTGTTACAAAAATCGGGTTGTTATTGTTGTGGGCCATCTTTTCAGAGGCTCCTTCGTTGTTATCATACTGTTAACTGGGTTCAAATCACAGGTTGTACGGTGTGATTGGTGTGGCTGGTATGAGTCTTACCCGGGATTCAAGATCCTTCCTTTATTGTGTACGCTCGTCCGGGCACAGTACCTAACTGAGGCTTGGAGGAGGGTCATAGGGGGAGGAGCCAGTACACACCATGTGATCCTAAAAGCTTGCTTTTGTGCCCTGTCTCCTGCGGAGCCGCTATTCCCCATGGTCCTGACGGAGTCCCCAGCATCCACTACGGACTACGAGAAATAGATTTATCGGTAAGTAAAATCTTATTTTCTCTTACGTCCTAGAGGTTGCTGGGGACTCCGTAAGGACCATGGGGTATAGACGGCTCCGCAGGAGACATGGGCACTGTAAAGCTTTAGAATGGGTGTGCACTGGCTCCTCCCTCTATGCTCCTCCTCCAGACCTCAGTTGGTTCCTGTGCCCAGTGGAGACTGGATGCACTGCAGGGGAGCTCTCCTGAGTTTCTCTGAAAAAGCTTTTGTTAGGTTTATTATTTTCAGGGAGCACTGCTGGCAACAGGCTCCCTGCTTCGTGGGACTGAGGGGAGAGAAGGAGACCTACTTAAATGATAGGCTCTGCTTCTTAGGCTACTGGACACCATTAGCTCCAGAGGGAGTCGGAACACAGGTCCCACCCTGTAGTTCGTCCCAGAGCCGTGCCGCCGTCCTCCTCACAGAGCCGGAAGATAGAAGCCGGGTGAGTATAAGAAGAAAGAAGACTTCAAAGGCGGCAGAAGACTTCAGATCTTCATGAGGTAACGCGCAGTGGTAACGCTGCACGCCATTGCTCCCAGCTCACACACACAGGCACCACAGTAAGGGTGCAGGACGCAGGGGGGGGGGGGCGCCCTGGGCAGCATTAATATACCTCACATAACACTGGTAAAGTACTTATATACACTATAAAGGATATATATTTCAGAATCCCCCGCCAGTATAAAGATTTAGAGCGGGAACGAAGCCCGCCGTCGGGGGGGCGGAGCTTGTTTCCTCCAGCACTAACCAGCGCCATTTTTTCTCCTCAGCATACAGAAAAGCGTCCCCGGACTCTCCCCTGCTGTTAGTTAATATAGAGGGTCAAAACGAGGGGGGGGGGGGCACATTTATTGGCGCAAATATGTGGTGTTTTACACTTGTAATAAAAAGCGCTGACAGACTGGTTTTTTTTGTCTCAGTATACAGTGGCACTGGGTGTGTGCTGGCATACTCTCTCTCTGTCTCTCCTATGGGCCTTATGGTGGGTCAGTCCCCATTATATTAGGTATCCCTGTGTGTGTGGGGATGTCAGTACGTCTGTGTCGACATGTCTGAGGTGGAAGGCTCATATAGGGAGGAGGCAGAGCAGATGATTGTGGTGTCTCCGTCGGCGCCGCCGACACCTGATTGAATGAATATCTGGAATGTTTTAAATGCTAATGTGACTTTATTACAAAGTTTGGACAAAGCTGAGTCCAAGGATTAAAGCAGGGAGTCAATCCATAGCTTTTACTGTGTCACAGGGCCCTTTGGGGTCGCAGAACCGTCCCTTTTCACAAGTAGTAAACGCCAATACCGACACGGATTCTGACTCCAGTGTCGACGGTGATGATGCGAAGTTGCACCCAAGGGTGAACAAGTGTATTCAATATATGATTGTAGCAATTAAAGATGTTTTGCATATCACTGAGGACTTTTCTGTCTCTGACACAAAGGTCGGCATGTTTAAGGGAAAGAATCCTGAGGTAACTTTTTTTCCCCCATCTCGCATGCTGATCGCCCTGTTTGAAAAGCTTGGGAAACTCCAGATAAGAAACTGCAGATTCCCAAGAAAATATTATGGCGTATCCTTTCCACCCAGGACAGGTTACGGTGGGAATACTCGCCCACGGGGGACAAGGCATTACGGGCTTGTCGAAAAAAGGGGGGCGCTACCTTCCCCTGATATGGCAGCCCTTAAGAGTCCTGCTGATTGCAAACAGGAAACTACCTTAAAATCAATTTATACATACGAGTGCCCTACTAAGGCCGGCAGTAGCATCGGCATGGGTGGTTTGCGCAGTTGCAGCGCGGGCAGATAACTTGTCATCTGACATTGACACCCTAGAAAAGGATACCATTTTGGTGACCTTGGGTCACATTAAAGATTCAGCATAATATATGAGAGAAGCTGCGAGTGATAATGGGCTGTTGGGTTCAAGAGCCAATGCCATGGAGATCTCTGCCAAGGGACAGGTATGCTGTTTAAAAAAAAAAAAAAAAAAAGACTTTGCCTTACAAAGGTGAAGTTTTATTTGGGGAGGTCCTCGCTGATCTGGTAACCACAGCGACCGCGGGTAAATCTACTCTTTTGCCTTATGTTCCCCCACAGGAAAAGAAAACACTGCAATATCAAATGCAGTCCCTTCGGTCGCATAAGTTCAGGAAGGGTCGGGGCTCTTCCTTCCTCGCCAGAGGTGGAGGTAGAAGGAAAAGAACACCAGCTACGGCTATTTCCCAGGGACAAGAGTCCACCGCGTCCTCTACAAAATCCACTACATGACGCGGGGGCTCCCCTGAGGGAGTCCGCGCCGGTGGGGGCATGTCTTCGACTCTTCAGACAAGTCTGGGTTCAGTCGGACTTGGATCCTTGGGCGGTAAAAATTGTATCCCAGGGATGCAAATTAGAATTCGAAGATGTGCCTCCTCACCGATTTTTCAAATCGGTCTTGCCAGTTTCCTCCTCAGAGAGGGAAACAGTGGCAGCTACCATACAGAAACTGTATCATCAGTATGTGATTATCAAGGTTCCCCTTCTACAGGGAAAGGGGTTTTATTCAAGCTTTTTTTGTGGTCCCGAAACCGGATGGCTCGGTCAGGCCCATTCTGAATCTAAAATCCCTGAACCTATATCTGAAAAGGTTCAAATTCGAGATGGAATCTCTCCGGGCAGTGATCTCCAGCCTGGAAGGGGAGGTTTTTATGGTGTCACTTGACATAAAGGATGCATACCTTCATGTCCCCATTTATCCTCCTCATCAGGCGTACCTAAAATTCGCTGTACAGGATTGTTATTCCCACGTCCGACAAGTTAATGGCGGACATGATGGTGCTCCTGCGTAAGCAAGGCGTCCCATTTATCCCATACTTGGACGATCTCCTGGTGAAGGCGAGTTCAAGGGGAAAATTATTTCAAAGCGTATCTCTCTCCCTGAGTATACTACAACAACACGGCGGGATCCTAAATCTACCAACGTCACAGTTGGTTCCAACAACTCGACTGCCGTTTTTGGACATGATTCTGGACACAAAAGGATGGTGGCGGCCTACGAGGCCATTCCACACGGACCTTTCGGTGGTATCTTCTAGACAAGTGGTCAGGGTCCCACCGTCCCATACATCGGAGCCCGGTCCCCCCGGGCCAGTCTCTCTCTCTCTCTCTCTACCCCCCCCCTGTTGTGGTGGCTCCAGAGTGCTCACCTTCTAGAGGGTCGCAGGTTTGGCATTCAAGATTGGGTTCTTGTGACTACGGACGCAAGCCTCCGAGGATGGGGAGCAGTCACACAGGGAAACAATGTTCAGAAAATATGGTCAGGCCAAGAGGCTTACCCACACATCAATGTGCTGAAATTGAGGGCCATTTGCAACAGCCTCAAACAAGCGGAGAATTTTCTTCGCAATCCTGCCTGTTCTGATCCAGTCAGACAACGTCGCGGCAGTGACGCAGGTGAACCGCAGTGACGCAGGTCGGGACAAAAAGCAGAGCAGAAATGGCAGAAGCCACCAAGATTCTTAACGGGGCGAAAAAGCATGTAAGCGCTCTGTCAGAGGTCTTCATTACAGAGGACACAATCTCCATCTAAGAGAGTGGGGACTTCATCAGGAAGTCTTTACAATGGTGAAAAGTCGCTGAGGATTTCCTCATATAGACATGAGGGCATCACGCCTCAACAGGAAGATTCGGACGTATTGTTCCAGGTCGAGGGACCCTCAGGCAGGGGTGGTGGACGCCCTGGTGACACCGTGGGTGTTCAGTCGGTCTAGGTGCTCCCTCCACTTCCTCTCATCTCAAAAATATTGAGAATCATATTACAAACAAGAGTGCAGACGATACTCATTGTTCCAGATTGGCCTCGAAGGGCCTGGTATGCAGATCTTCAGGGACTGCTCTCAGAAGATCCGTGGCCCCTTCCTGACAGGGAGAACCTGCTACTACAGGGGCCGTACGTGTTCCAAAACTTACCGCGGTTACGTTTGACGGCACGGCGGTTGAACACCATATCCTAGCTGAAAAGGGTATTCCAGAGGAGGTCGTTCCTACTCTTATTAAAGCTAGAAAAGATGTTACGGCGAAGCACCATCACCGTATCTAGAGAAAATATGTGTCTTGGTGTGAAGCAAAGGAGGTTCCTACTGAGGATTTCCAACTAGGACATTTTCTCCATGTTCTACAGACAGGAGTGGATATGGGCCTAAAGTTAGGCTCAATTAAGGTGCAGATTTCTGCCTTATCCATATTCTTTCAGAAGGAATTGGCTTCTCTCACAGAAGTCCAGACTTTGGTAAAAAGAGCGTTACACATCCAACCTCTTTTTGTGCCCCCAGTGGCACCATGTGACCTTAACGTGGTGTTGAGTTTCCTTAAGTCACAATAATTTGAACCGCTTCAAACCGTTAAATTGAAGTTTCTCACTTGGAGAGTGGTCATGTTATTGGCCTTGGCATCTGCGAGGCGGGTGTCCGAGTTGGCAGCCTTGTCTCACAAGAGCCCCTATCTGATTTTCCATGCGGATCGAGCAGGGTTGAGGACTCGTCCTCAAGGTCTGCCTAAAGTGGTTTCGTTATTGCATGTAAACCAACCTATTGTGGTGCCTGTGGCTACGGGTGACTAGGAGAATTCCATGCCCTTGTTGTAGTCAGGGCCTTAAAGTTTTATTTAGCCAGAACGGCTATGGTTAGGAAAACAGATGCACTGTTTGTCCTGTAGGCAGCCAACAAGGTTGGCGCTCCTGCTTCTAAGCAGACTATTGCTAGCTGGATCGGTAACACGATTCAGCAGGTTAATTTTACGGCTGATTTGCCGGTACCAAATTCAGAAAAGGCCCATTCCTCTAGGAAGGTGGGCTCTTCTTGGGCGGATGCCCGAGGTGTCTCGGCATTACAATTGTGCCGAGCAGCTACTTGGTCGGGTTCAAACACTTTTGAAAAATTCTATAAGTTTGATACACTGGCTGATGAGGACCTCGTGTTTGCTTAGTCGGTGCTGCAGAGTCATCCGCACTCTCCCGCCCGTTCTGGAGCTTTGGTATAAACCCCATGGTCCTTACGGAGTCCCCAGCATCCTCCAGGACGTAAGAGAAAATAAGATTTTACACCTACCGGTAAATATTTTTAAGGGTTAAGTTACAGTTGAGATCGGCCTATGGCTGATGCTGTTTTTATTCATACTGCTAACTGGTTATTGTATACCACGTTGTACGGTGTGTATGGTGTGGGCTGGTGTGTATCTCGCCCTTAGATAACAAAATCCTTTTCCTCGTACTGTCAGTCTCCTCTGGGCACAGTCCTAACTGAGGTCTGGAGGAGGGGCATAGAGGGATGAGCCAGTGCACACCCATTCTAAAGCTTTACAGTGCCCATGTCTCCTGTGGAGCCGTCTATACCACATGGTCCTTACGGAGTCCCCAGCATCCTCTACGGACTAGGAGAAAAAGATTTACCGGTAGGTTTAAAATCTTATTTTTTGAAAAGGCACAGGAAAACCCGGATAAAAAATTACAGATACCTAAAAGGGTTCTGGTGGCATTTCCTTTCCCGGTAGAGGATAGGAAAAAATGGGAAAACCTGCCTATTGTTGACGCGTCAGTATCCAGACTCTCAAAAAGGGTGGTTTTACCTGTTCCAGGATCTACTGTTTTGAAAGAGCCGGCTGATCGTAAAATTGATAATACGCTCAAATCCATGTACAAGGTTTCTGGGGCAATACTACGTCCCACTATTGCCAGTGCTTGGATTACCAAAGCTATAGTAAAGTGGTCAGGCACATTACTTGAAGACTGTGATACTATGGAGAAATGTGATGATGAATTGTTTTTACGTAACATTCAGGATTCGGCAGGATTTCTGGTAGAATTCATGAAAGACCTGTGTTCCATGGTTGCGGGAATTTCTTCCATGTCTGTATCAGCTCCTCGAGGACTGTGGTTGCGCCAGTGGTCTGCCGACGCGGAATCCAGGAAAAGTGTGGAGACCCTACCCTACACAGGTCAGGCTCTCTTTGGGGAAGCGTTAGATGCGTGGATCTCCACGGCTACGGCTGGTAAGTCACCTTTTCTTTCCTCAGCTATACCTGCTCCGAAGAAACCCTTTTCTTTAGCTACATCACAGCCCTTTCGGTCTACCAAGCCCAGAAAGGCCAAGCCGTCCATCACCTTCTTTCGGAGAGGTCGGCCCAAGTCCAAGAAACCTGCGGCTGCAGGTTCCCAGAAACAGAAACCTGCTTCAGGTACACCAAAGTCCTCCGCATGATGGTGGACTGCACGACCCGGAGGTGGGGCCAGTGGGATCGAGACTCTGGCATTTCAGTCACGTCCGGGTGTCATCCGGCCTGGACCCCCTGGGTGCAGGATATTGTGTCTCAGGGATACAGGCTGGAATTTCAAAATCTCCCTCCTCACCGATTTTTCAAATCAGGCTTGCCAGCTCTGCTGGCAGACAGGACTGTCCTGCAAGAAGCCGTCCAGAAGTTGGTGGAGGCACAGGTCATTGTGCCAGTACCACCTCATATGCAAAACAAAGGTTACTATTCGAACCTTTTTTGTGGTACCGAAACCGGATGGTTCGGTCAGGCCCATTCTGAACTTAAAATCACTAAACCCCTTTCTGAGGGAGTTCAAGTTCAAAATGGAGTCTCTAAGTGCAGTGATATCAGGTCTGAAGGAGGGGGAATTCCTGGTATCCTTGGATATCAAGCATGCGTACCTCCACATTCCGATTTGGCTGCCGCATCAAGCTTATTTTCGATTCGCTCTGTTGGACTGTAATTTTCATTTCCGGGCCCTGCCATTTGGCCTCTCCACAGCACCGAGGGTATTCAACAAGGTGATGGCGGAAATGATGATTCTCCTCCGCAGACAGGGGATGAACATAATTCCGTTTCTGGACGATCTATTGATAAAGGCATCGTCCAAGGAGAAGCTGTTACGGTCCATAGCTCTCACGACCCAGCTTCTCAGGGAACATGGTTGGATCCTGAATCTTCCTAAATCTCATTTGGAACCAATCAGAAGGTTGTCCTTTCTAGGAATGATCCTCGACACGGAAGTGCAGAGGGTGTTTCCTCCAGGGGAAAAAGCATTAGTTCTTCAATCGATGGTCCGGGATGTCCTGAAGCCAACCCGGGTGTCGGTTCATCAGTGCATTCGCCTTCTGGGAAAGATGATGGCCTCTTATGAGGCCCTGCAGTATGGGAGGTTTCACGCTCGGCCCTCCCAACTGGATCTCCTGGACAAGTGGTCGGGATCCTATCTACACATGCACCAGAGAATACATCTGTCACCAAAGGCCAGGATTTCACTCCTTTGGTTGCTGCAATTACCTCACCTTCTGGTGGGCCGCAGGTTCGTGATTCAGGATTGGATCCTTCTAACCACGGATGCAAGTCTCCGGGGCTGGGGCGCAGTCACTCAAGGGGAAACCTTCCAAGGAAGGTGGTCAAGTCTGGAAGCCGGCCTGCCGATAAACATTCTGGAACTAAGAGCCGTCTACAACGGTCTTCTCCATGCGGCCCATCTTCTGAGAAATCGGGCCATTCAAGTGCACTCGGACAATGTGACAACAGTGGCTTACATAAACCGACAGGGCGGAACGAAGAGCAGAGCTGCAATGTCGGAGGTAACAAGAATCATCCTCTGGGCAGAAAAACACGCGTTGGTGCTGTCAGCAATCTTCATTCCGGGAGTAAACTGGGAAGCAGACACTCCATCCAGGGGAGTGGGGTCTCCATCCGGAGGTGTTCAAGGAAGTAACAGATCTTTGGGGCGTACCCCAGATCGACATGATGGCCTCTCGTCTCAACAAGAAGCTTCAGCGGTATTATTCCAGATCGCGGGACCCGCAAGCAGTGGCGGTGGACGCCCTAGTCACTCCGTGAGTGTTCCAGTCGGTGTACGTGTTTCCAAGAGTTCTAAAACTCATAAGGAGAACAAAAGTTCAAGCGATCCTCATTGCTCCAGACTGGCCAAGGCGGGCTTGGTACGTGGATCTTCTGGATCTACTGCAAGAAGAGCCGAGGCCTCTTCCTCTTCGGGAGGACCTGCTGCAGCAGGGGCCGTTCGCCTATCAAGACACGTCAGCAGTTTCTTCCGAAGGTTGTGTCTGCATTTCATATCAACCAACCTATTGTGGTGCCAGTGGCTTCTGACTCCTCAATTTCATCAAAGTTCTTGGATGTTGTGAGGGCTCTGAAAATCTATGTGAAGAGGACTGCTCGTCACAGAAAATCGGTCTCTCTGTTTGTCCTGTATGATCCCAAGAAAATTGGGTGTCCTGCTTCTAAACAGACGATCTTTTGCTTTAATCAGGTTCACTATCCAGCATGCGTATTCTATGGCAGGATTGCCGTGTCCTACGACTGTCAAGGCCGGCTCTACTCGTAAGGTGGGTTCTTCATGGGCGGCTGCCTAGGGTGTCTCGGCGTTACAAGTTTGCCGAGCTGCAACTTGGTCTGGGTCGAACACGTTTGCAAAGTTCTACAAGTTCGATACTTTGGCCTCTGATGATCTGAAGTTCAGTCAATCAGTTCTGCAGGAGCCTCCGCGTTCTCCCTTCCGTTCTGGGAGCTTTGGTACATCCCTATGGTACTAATGTGGACCCCAGCATCCTCTAGGATGTAAGAGAAAATAGGATTTTGGTACCTACCGGTAAATCCTTTTCATGTAGTCCGTAGAGGATGCTGGGCACCCAGTCAGTGCTTCGTTTTCCTGCAATTGTTATCTGGTTCAGTACAACTTTATTTTTAGTTAAGTACTGCATTGTTACTTGGTAAGTAATGTTTTCAGCGGTTGCTGAGTTTTCAGGCTAAGTTAGCTTGATGTGCCTTGTATGTGTGAGCTGGTATGAATCTCGCCACTATCTGTGTTAAATCCTTCTCTCGAAGATGTCCGTCTCCTCGGGCACAGTTTCTAGACTGAGTCTAGTAGGAGGGGCATAGAGGGATGAGCCAGTCCACACTCTCAAACTTTTAAAGTGCCGATGGCTCCTAGTGGACCCGTCTATACCCCATGGTACTAATGTGGACCCCAGCATCCTCTACGGACTACGAGAAAAGGTTTTACCGGTAAGTAACCAAAATCCTATTATATGACATTTTGTAAGCAGGGGACCCAAAAAATAAAAATTATATATATATATATATATATATATATATATATATATATATATATATATATATGTGCCTCCCCATCCAAAGACCTCACTGCACGTCAATGTCCTGTACATAGTAATGTAGACCGTACCACTGATCTGCTTGTTGGCTCTGTCTGTTGGTCTGAGGGATCCAAGTGCCCTAGTAAGTACACAGATGCCCTCTTAAGTCCTGCTCACATGTACTATTATTTATATAAAACAGTGTCATTCAGTGTTCAGTTTATTTATTGCCAGTTGATTGGCCTTGTAAAATGTTGATAAAATAATTGGGTTGAACTTGCTGCTGGCAGTGCTACATGAGCTGAGGTTAATGATTAAACTTGGACAGCAACATTATACGGATCTGTGAACTATGGCCCTCATTCAGATTGGATCGCAAAGAGCGATCCAACCGAAAAAAATTACTAAGGCCATGCGGGCACATGCACAGTGCCTCCTGCGGCGGTGTGTGGTTAGCATGCTGGGTGGCTTTGCTCTGCAATGGTCGGCCCCCAGCATGCAACCAAAAGGATTGCAAATAATGCTAATTAGCAGAATTTGCAATCTATACTGAATATTGTCCCATGTCTTTTTTTTATTTCTTTTACGTCCTAGAGGATGCTGGGGTCCACATTAGTACCATGGGGTATAGACTGGTCCACTAGAAGCCGTTGGCACTTTAAGAGTTTAATAGTGTGGGCTGGCTCCTCCCTCTATGCCCCTCCTACCAGACTAAGTTTAGAAAATGTGCCCGGAGGAGCTGGTCACAGCTAGGGGAGCGCCTAGAGCTTCTTTAGTTTTATTTTTTTCTAAGAGTTAGTTAGGCACAGGGAGGCTGCTGGCAACAGCCTCCCTGCTTCGTGGGACTTAGGGCGGGAGTAGTGTCCGCCCTGAGGGGTTCGAGCCACTATCTCTGCTGACAGGACACTGAGCTCCTGAGGGTGCTGATCGTTAGCTGCCCCAGGCGATTGCTCACTCCCGCAGCATGCCGCCACCCCCTAACAGAGCCAGAAGATTCTGGTGCCGAGTGAATCACCGGCCCCCACAGCAAGCGGGGAGCCGGTGTGAAGATTGTGGCAACAGGGTGGGAGCGCAGTACTAGGAGCGCTCCGGAGGCTCAGTGGTACACAGTGCAGCGCTATGAGGGGCGCCCTGAGCCCAGTGCCTTTACTCTAACGCAGCCAGCACCATTCCTCAGGCCAGTATAAAGAAGTGGAGAGAGGGAAGCACACCTTAGGTCGACACCAATTGGTCGACACACCTTAGGTCATCATGGAAAAAGGTCGACATGAGTTTTTGTTTTTTCATTTTTTTTAAAAACTTTTTCATACTTTACGATCCACGTGGACTACATTTGGGAATGGTAATCTGTGTCGAGCGCAGTGGTAGTGGAGCGAGGCACCTTGCCCGAAGCTGTGAGGGGACGCGGTGCACTAATTGGGGTTCCCGGTCACTCTGCGAAGAAAACGACACCAAAAAAAATAAACTCAACCTTTTACCATGTCGACCTAAGGTGTATCGACCTTCTTGGTGTCGACCTGGAGTCCCATACCCAACAGGGCTGTGCCTCCACGCAACTCCAGCTATCCTGTACGGTACCAGGGGGTTGTAGAAGGGGGGGGGGGAGGCTGTGTAATTACTGTGTGGTCTATTAAGGTACACAGTCAGCGCCAGGTAGTTGTATTATATCTACCTAGGGAAGCGCTGTGTGTGGGTTGGCTCCAAGCTCTGTGTTTCTCTGTGGCATACTTGGAGGGAAACTGTGTCTGACATTTTCGTGTGTGGGTGTTTGCTTCTCACATAGCCATGTCTAGGGACTCTGTATCTTATGCTGCAGAGGACATTTACTCTCAGGAGGAATCCATTCCATGTACACAGGAATGTAATGTTATGTCTCAGATCCCTATTGCTGAGCCTGAGTGGTTGACCTCTTTCCCCATTCCTTCAAAATCCCCTAGCATATACCCACAAAAACGTGCACTTGACCAGATTATGCAAGATGACACGGATACAGACTGACACGGCTGACGGTGATGGGGATGTGCTCTGGGGGGCGGCATCCCTGGCTAAGGGGGTGCAGCTCATGATTGAGGCTATTAGAGATGTGTTAAACATTTCTGACACAACACCTGAGCAGGTTGAGGAGGCTTACTTCACAGATAATAAGAAAGCCTCGCTACCCTTCCCTGCGTCTAAAGAATGAAACGCTTTATTTGAAAAATCCTGGGAGAACCCGTAGAAAAAATTCCGGATCCCCAAAATGGTTTTGGTTGCCTTTCTTTTCCCTGAGGAGTATAGAAAAAAATGGGAAAACCCACCTATAGTTGACGCATCTGTTTCCAGACTGTCAAGGAAGGTGGTTTTACCTGTCCCTGGGTCTACCGTGTTAACAGAACCGGCTGATCGTAAGATTGACACTACGCTCAAATACGTATACACTGCTTCGGGGAAGGGGGGGGGGGGGGGTGTTGAGGCCCCCTATTGCCTGTGCATGGATTTCTAAAGCTATGGTAAGTGGTCAGGCACGTTACTACAGGAAGCCATTAAAAAACTGGAAAAGTCACAGGTCATTGTTCCTGTTCAACCTCATATGTAAAACAAGGGGTATTATTCAAACCTTTTTGTGGTATCGAAACTGGATGGTTCGGTCAGTCCGATTTTGAACTTGAAATCGTTAAACCCTTATCTGATGGAGTTCAAATTCAAAATGGAGTCTCTGAGAGCTGTGATTTCAGGTCTGGAGGAGGGAGAGTTTCTGGTATCTCTGGATATCAAGGATGCGTACCTCCACATTCCGATTTGGCCTCCACACTAGGCTTATCTCAGATTTGCACTGTTGGACTGTCACTATCAGTTCCAGGCACTGCCATTCGGCCTCTCCACGGCACCGAGGGTGTTCACCAAGGTGATGGCAGAGATGATGGTTCTCCTCCACAGACAGGGGGTGAACATAATTCCATATCTGGACGACCTGCCGATAAAGGCATCGTCCAGTGATAAATTGTTACAGTCCATTGCTCTCACGACTCATCTACTCAGGGAGCACGGTTGGATCCTGAACCTTCCGAAGACCCATTTGGAGCCGACAAGGAGATTGATCCTCGACACAGAGGTTCTGAGGGTGTTTCTACCGGAGGAGAAAGCGTTGGTGATTCAAACAATGGTCCGGGATGTCCTGAAACCAGCTCGGGTATCTGTTCATCAGTGCATTCGTCTTCTGGGGAAGATGGTTGCCTCTTACGAGGCTCTACAGTACGGAAGATTTAATTCTCGGTCATTCCAACTGGATCTCCTAGGCAAGTGGTCGTGAGTTCCCCTACACGTGCACCAGAGGATCTGTCTGTCGCCGATAGCAAGGATATCACTCCTCTGGTGGCTGCAACTGCCTCACCTTCTGGAGGGCTGCAGGTTCGGGGTTCAGAACTGGATCCTTCTAACCACGGATGTAAGTCTCAGAGGTTGGGGCGCAGTCACCCAAGGGGAAACCTTCCAAGGAAGGTGGTCATGTCAGGAATCCCTTCTTCCAATAAGCATCTTGGAGCTAAGAGCCATGTACAACGGTCTTCTACAAGCAGCACAACTTCTGCAAGGTTAGGCCATTCAAGTGCAGTCGGAAAATGTAACGACGGTGGCCTACATAAACCGACAGGGCGGAATGAAGAGCAGAGCTGCAATGTCAGAGGTAACAAAATCCTCCTCTGGGCAGAAAGGCATGCAGTGGCGCTGTCAGCAATCCTTCATTCCGGGAGTGGACAACTGAGAAGTGGACTTCCTCAGCAGGCACGATCTCCTTCCAGGAGAATGGGGCCTCCATCCGGAGGAGTTCACGGAGGTGACCAGTCGTTGAGGCGTACCTCAAATAGACATGATGGCCTCGCATCTCAACAAGAAACTTTAAAGGTACTGTTCCAGGTCGAGAGACCCACAAGCAGTGGCGGTGGATGTCTTGGTAACACAGTGGGTGTTCAAGTCAGTGTATGTGTTCCCTCCACTTCCACTCATCCAAGAATTCTAAAGCTTGTAAAAAGAACAAAAGTTCAAGCGATCCTCATTTCTCCGGACTGGCCAAGGAAGGCTTGGTACACGGATCTGCTGGATCTACTGCTGAAAGATCCAAGGCCTCTTCCTCTTCGGGAGGATCTTCTACAACAGGGGCCGTTCGTTTATCAAGACTTACCATGGCTATGTTTGATGGCATGGAGGTTAAACGCCAGATATTAGCTTGGAAGGGCATTCCAAACAAGGTTATTCCTACCCTGTTACAGGCTAGGAAAGGAGTTACGTATAAACATTACCATCGCATTTGGAAAAAGTATGTGTCTTGGTGTGAATCCAAGAAGGTTCCTGCGGTGGAGTTTCAACTTGGTCGGTTTCTCCTCTTCCTGCAAGCAGGTGTGGATAAGGGCCTGCATTTGGGATCCATAAAGGTCCAGATTTCTGCTTTATCCATTTTTTCCCAGAAACAATTGGCTGCCTTCCCTGAGGTTCAGACCTTTTTGAAAGGAGTTCTGCACATCCAGCCTCCCTTTGTGGTGCTGACGGCACCCTGGGATCTTAACGTGGTGTTGCAGTTCCTGCAAGCGGATTGCTTTGAGCCTCTACAGGAGGCTGAGGTCAAGTTTCTCACGTGGAAGGCTGTCATTTTGTTGGCCTTATCTACTGCTCGATGTGTGTCGGAATTAGGGGCTTTGTCCTGTAAAAGTCCCTACTTAATCTTCCATGAAGATAGAGCTGAGCTCCGGACGCGTCAGCAGTTTCTTCCAAAGGTTGTGTCGGCTTTTCATATCAACCAACCTATTGTGGTGCCAGTGGCTACTGACTCCTCAATTACATCAAAGTCCATGGATGTTGTGAGGGCTTTGAAGATCTATGTGAAGAGGACGGCTCGTCACAGAAAATCAGACTCTCAGTTTGTCCTTTATGATCCCAAGAAAATTGGGTGTCCTGCTTCTAAGCAGACGATTTCTCGCTGGATCAGGTTTGCTATCCAGCATGCATGTTCTACGGCAGGATTGCCGTGTCCAACATCTGTTAAGGCCCACTCTACTTGTAAGGTGGGCTCTACCTGGGCGGCTGCCCGGGGTGTCTCGGCTTTGCAGCTATGCCGAGCGGCTACTTGGTCTGGGTCGAACACGTTTGCCAAGTTCTACGAGTTCGATACTTTTGGCCTCTGAGGACCTAAAGTTTGGTCAATCAGTTCTGCAGGAGCCTCCGCGCTCTCCCTCCCGTTCTGGGAGCTTTGGTACATCCCCATAATACTAATGTGGACCACAGCATCCTCTAGGACGTAAGAGAAAATAGGATTTTAATTACCTACCGGTAAATCCTTTTCTCGTAGTCCGTAGAGAATGCTGGGCGCCCGCCCAGCGCTTTGTTATCCTGCAGTGGTTCTTTGGTTCAGTACTGCTTAGTTCTTGATTAAGTACTGCGTTTCTTTACTGGGTTCAGTAATGTGTCCGCTGTTGATGGGTTTTCAGGCTAGTTAGCCTGGTTTGCCTTGTTTGTGTGAGCTGGTATGAATCTCGCCACTATCTGTGTATTTCCTTCTTTCGAAGTATGTCCGTCTCCTCGGGCACAGTTTCTAGACTGAGTCTGGTAGGAGGGGCATAGCGGGAGAAGCCAGCCCACACTATTAAACTCTTAAAGTGCCGATGGCTCCTAGTGGACCCGTCTATACCCCATGGTACGAATGTGGACCCCAGCATCCTCTACGGACTACGAGAGAAGGATTTATCAGTAGGTAATTTAAAATCTTTTTTTTTTTTTTTTTGTTCTTCACATCTGTACCAGGCATAAGCTAAATTAACACTGTTACTAGTCAGAAAGTATTTGGAGCAACTTACACTTGTGTTCCCTTTTACTCCTGGGCGTGTGCAATTGTAGGATGAGTATGCAATAGGTGTGTGGACACTGAAGTATAGCACAACCTCTGGCAATTCATTACAGTGAGTATTGGCATCGTAACCAGATGTGCCAATTATGAGGCGTATCTCTTTTAGGTCCCGAATTCCCTCTGTAAAGATATGTGCTAATGGCGATGACAGCATTCGGAAGAGCACTGGGCTTATTCCTTGCACTTTGAAGCTGTGAGACCCATAGTTAATAGTTTAAAATGAGAAGAAATATTGTTACAGAGCTTCAAGTACATTCAAACTACGAAGCAAAAGGGGGACTCTGGTGTTCGTCCTATCTCTTTGTAGTTTGACAATACTGCCCCTTTTGTCTCCTGGGAGCATTCCTAATGTACGGCATTACCCGTAGTATATGGTCCGATTGATCTGTGTTGGTTGTATAACTTCCACTTAATAGGATATATATTATTCAACAGGTTCTGTACGGAATCTAACTCTCTTTCATTGTGAGCTTCACGTACAAGCAAGCCCTTACTTGTTGACGGCTTGGGCATGTTGGCGCTTATGGCACCACAGGTGCTGGCATGCACTGGCTGCCGGGGCTGGGTTCCAGAATTGTTTCCAGTTCCCCAAGGTATTTCAGCCCCATGCTGACCAGGCTGATGATGCCGTTTCATATACACTAATAAGGACACCTACAAAATAGTCACATATACTGTATGTCAATATTGGTACTAATAGCGGTGTTCAATATAGAGACTGGTTGTCAAGTTAGTGATTGGAATTCTCTTTAATATAACAAGGGATTTGGCCAGAGCTGTAGTCATTGGGAGGGATTTTCAGATCCAACAGAACCCCATTAGCTCTTTGAAAGAGATATTAAGACATTAATTTGCAACTGTATAGCCATAATTAAGCAGCAGTCAAACAATTATTTAGTTGGAGAAAACCATTTACATAGTGTTTGTGCAGTACACTAAATCAGCATTTTAATTGTCGAAAAACCAGACCAATCACTGACCAACCTCCCTGCGGAGTCCGACAATGTTAATGTATCGTGACAGGTCCTCCTAGCCTCTATGGAGATATTGCCTGATGAAAAAAGAAACAACTAATTTTAACTGACGTGTATTTCTAAAGTCCTAATTAATATTTTCTGTTCTGGTATTTATCCTGCTGGACCAATTGATTTATTTTATCACTAACTGGACACTTAATCTTGAGTCCATTAGTTTGAAGTGCCCACTGTTACTTTTTATATGCCTCTGCGCTCAGAAAGGATGTTATCCCTAATTAGGGTTGATAGACTGCAGTAGTAATAACCACTCTATTGTTTTATCACGGTGATGCAATACATTTAACACATGCATTTTTCAACTGGGCTAGCCACACTGATCAGCTCTAAAATGTAAAGTGCGTTTCACAATATCATTAGATAATCGCAGCTTAAAGGAGATTCTCGCTTTAATTTGTTTGATTTATATCCTCCAATTGACAGTAAAACAGTTCGTAAATCTTTTGTTCATTTTTATTGCTGCATTATGGCTGAAATACAGCACTTAGAGTCACTGGCTTGGCTCCAGCCAACGGTTGACAAGTAAATTTGTCCATAGTGTTTATAGACTCATTTGTTATGACTGGACGACTCTTACCTCAGTCTCCACAACTCCTTTTACTAGATTAAAGTGGTTAACTAAAAATGATGCAGAAAAGCTGCATATAAGCCATAGACCAGCATATCATAAAACCATTTCTCTGACGTCCTAGTGGATGCTGGGAACTCCGTAAGGACCATGGGGAATAGCGGCTCCGCAGGAGACTGGGCACAAAAGTAAAAGCTTTATGACTAGCTGGTGTGCACTGGCTCCTCCCCCTATGACCCCCCTCCAAGCCTCCGTTAGATTTTTGTGCCCGGCCGAGAAGGGTGCATGCTAGGTAGCTCTCCTGAGCTGCTTAGAGTAAAAGTTTAAATAGGTTTTTTATTTTCAGTGAGACCTGCTGGCAACAGGCTCACTGCATCGTGGGACTAAGGGGAGAAGAAGCGAACTCACCTGCATGCAGAGTGGATTGGGCTTCTTGGCTACTGGACATTAGCTCCAGAGGGACGATCACAGGCTCAGCTTGGATGGGTCCCGGAGCCGCGCCGCCGGCCCCCTTACAGAGCCAGAAGAGCGAAGAGGTCCGGAAAAATCGGCGGCAGAAGACGTTCCTGTCTTCAATAAGGTAGCGCACAGCACTGCAGCTGTGCGCCATTGCTCTCAGCACACTTCACACTCCGGTCACTGAGGGTGCAGGGCGCTGGGGGGGAGCGCCCTGAGACGCAATAAAATTTGCCCCCCCTCTCTGTTTTACCCTGTTTCTGTAGTGCAGTGCAGAGGAGAGACCTGGGAGCCGTCCTGACCAGCGGAGCTGTGAGAGGAAATGGCGCCGTGTGCTGAGGAGATAGGCCCCGCCCCTTTTTTGGCGGGCTCGTCTCCCGCTATTTAGTGAATCCAGGCAGGGGTTAAATATCTCCATATAGCCTCTGGGGGCTATATGTGAGGTATTTTTAGCCTTTATATAGGTTACATTTGCCTCCCAGGGCGCCCCCCCCAGCGCCCTGCACCCTCAGTGACTGCGTGTGAAGTGTGCTGAGAGGAA
Source organism: Pseudophryne corroboree (assembly GCF_028390025.1). Lineage (NCBI taxonomy): Eukaryota > Metazoa > Chordata > Amphibia > Anura > Myobatrachidae > Pseudophryne > Pseudophryne corroboree. Next base: position 823,221,440 of record NC_086447.1, read on the forward strand.
AATGGCGCACAGCTGCAGTGCTGTGCGCTACCTTTAGAAGACTGCAGGAGTCTTCAGCCGCCGATTTTGGACCTCTTCTGACTTCAGCATCTGCAAGGGGGCCGGCGGCGCGGCTCCGGTGACCATCCAGGCTGTACCTGTGATCGTCCCTCTGGAGCTGATGTCCAGTAGCCAAGAAGCCAATCCATCCTGCACGCAGGTGAGTTCACTTCTTCTCCCCTCAGTCCCTCGTTGCAGTGATCCTGTTGCCAGCAGGACTCACTGTAAAATAAAAAACCTAAGCTAAACTTTTTCTAAGCAGCTCTTTAGGAGAGCCACCTAGATTGCACCCTTCTCGGCCGGGCACAAAAATCTAACTAGAGTCTGGAGGAGGGTCATAGGGGGAGGAGCCAGTGCACACCACCTGATCTGGAAAAGCTTTACTTTTTGTGCCCTGTCTCCTGCGGAGCCGCTATTCCCCATGGTCCTTTCAGGAACCCCAGCATCCACTACGGACTCCGAGAAATAGATTTATCGGTAAGTAAAATCTTATTTTAAACCTTATATGGCTAAAGAAATGCATCACATATAGCTCCTGGGCTATATGGATGCATTTAACCCCTGCCAGTTTTCCTAAAAAAAGCGGGAGAAAAGGCCGCCGAAAAGGGGGCGGAGCCTATCTCCTCAGCATACAAGCGCCATTTTCCCTCACAGCTCCGCTGGAAGGACGGCTCCCTGACTCTCCCCTGCAGTCCTGCTACAGAATCAGGGTAAAACAAGAGAGGGGGGGCACTAATTGGCAGATAATACAAATACAGCAGCTATAGAAGGGAGAAACACTTATATAAGGTTATCCCTGTATATATATAGCGCTCTGGTGTGTGCTGGCAAACTCTCCCTCTGTCTCCCCAAAGGGCTCGTGGGGTCCTGTCCTCTATCAGAGCATTCCCTGTGTGTGTGCTGTGTGTCGGTACGATTGTGTCGACATGTATGAGGAGGAAAATGATGTGGAGGCGGAGCAATTGCCTGTAATAGTGATGTCACCCCCTAGGGAGTCGACACCTGACTGGATGGTCGTATGGAAGGAATTACGTGACAGTGTCAGCACTTTGCAAAAAACTGTTGACGACATGAGACAGCCGGCAAATCAGTTAGTGCCTGTCCAGGCGTCTCAAACACCGTCAGGGGCTCTAAAGCGCCCGTTACCTCAGATGGTCGACACAGACACGGATACTGACTCCAGCGTCGATGGTGACGAGACAAACGTAATGTCCAGTAGGGCCACACGTTACATGATCACGGCAATGAAGGAGGCTTTGAACATTTCTGATACTACAAGTACCACAAAAAGGGGTATTATGTGGGGTGTGAAAAAACTACCCATAGTTTTTCCTGAATCAGATGAATTAAATGAGGTGTGTGACAAAGCGTGGGTTTCCCCCGATAAAAAACTGCTGATTTCTAATAAATTATTGGCATTATACCCTTTCCCGCCAGAGGTTAGGGCGCGTTGGGAAACACCCCCTAGGGTAGATAAGGCGCTCACAAGCTTATCAAAACAAGTGGCGTTGCCGTCTCCTGATACGGCCGCCCTCAAGGAACCAGCTGATAGAAAGCTGGAAAATATCCTAAAGGGTATATACACACATACTGGTGTTATACTACGACCAGCAATCGCCTCAGCCTGGATGTGCAGCGCTGGAGTGGCTTGGTCGGATTCCCTGACTGAAAATATTGATACCCTGGATAGGGACAGTATATTATTGACTATAGAGCATTTAAAGGATGCATTACTATATATGCGAGATGCACAGAGGGATATTTGCACCCTGGCATCAAGAGTAAGTGCGCTGTCCATTTCTGCCAGAAGAAGTTTATGGACACGACAGTGGTCAGGTGATGCGGATTCCAAACGGCATATGAAAGTTTTGCCGTATAAAGGGGAGGAGTTATTTGGGGTCGGTCTATCGGACCTGGTGGCCACGGCGACGGCTGGGAAATCCACCTTTTTACCCCAGGTCACCTCTCAGCAGAAAAAGACACCGTCTTTTCAAACTCAGTCCTTTCGTCCCCATAAGGGCAAGCGGGCAAAAGGCCACTCATTTCTGCCCCGGGGCAGAGGAAGGGGAAAAAGACTGCAGTAGGCAGCCTCTTCCCAGGATCAGAAGCCCTCCCCCGCTTCTGCCAAGTCTTCAGCATGACGCTTGGGCTTTACAAGCGGACTCAGGCATGGTGGGGGCCCGTCTCAAAAATTTCAACGCGCAGTGGGCTCACTCGCAAGTGGACCCCTGGATCCTGCAGGTAGTATCACAGGGGTACAAATTGGAATTTGAGACGTCTCCCCCTCGCCGGTTCCTGAAGTCTGCTCTACCAACGTCTCCCTCCGACAGGGAGGCAGTATTGGAAGCTATTCACAAGCTGTATTCCCAGCAGGTGATAATCAAGGTACCCCTCCTACAACAGGGAAAGGGGTATTACTCCACGCTGTTTGTGGTACCGAAGCCGGACGGCTCGGTGAGACCGATTTTAAATCTGAAATCATTGAACACTTACATAAAAAGGTTCAAATTCAAGATGGAGTCACTCAGAGCAGTGATAGCGAACCTGAAAGAAGGGGACTATATGGTGTCTCTGGACATCAAAGATGCTTATCTCCATGTCCCAATCTACCCTTCTCACCAAGGGTACCTCAGGTTTGTGGTACAAAACTGTCATTATCAGTTTCAGACGCTGCCGTTTGGATTGTCCACGGCACCACGGGTCTTTACCAAGGTAATGGCCGAAATGATGATTCTTCTTCGAAGAAAAGGCGTCTTAATTATCCCTTACTTGGACGATCTCCTGATAAGGGCAAGGTCCAGGGAACAGTTAGAGGTCGGAGTAGCACTATCTCAGGTAGTGCTACGTCAGCACGGGTGGATTCTAAATATTCCAAAATCGCAGCTGATTCCAACAACACGTCTACTGTTCCTAGGGATGATTCTGGACACAGTCCAGAAAAAGGTGTTTCTCCCGGAGGAGAAGGCCAGGGAGTTATCCGAGCTAGTCAGGAACCTCCTGAAACCAGGACAAGTGTCAGTGCATCAATGCACAAGGGTCCTGGGAAAGATGGTGGCTTCTTACGAAGCGATTCCATTCGGAAGATTCCATGCAAGAACTTTTCAGTGGGATCTGCTGGACAAATGGTCCGGATCGCATCTTCAGATGCATCAGCGGATAACCCTATCTCCAAGGACAAGGGTGTCTCTCCTGTGGTGGTTGCAGAGTGCTCATCTTCTAGAGGGCCGCAGATTCGGCATTCAGGACTGGATTCTGGTGACCACGGATGCCAGCCTGAGAGGCTGGGGAGCAGTCACACAGGGAAGAAATTTCCAGGGCTTGTGGTCAAGCATGGAAACGTCTCTTCACATAAATATCCTGGAACTAAGGGCAATTTACAATGCCCTAAGTCAAGCAAGGCCTCTGCTTCAGGGTCAGTCGGTATTGATCCAATCGGACAACATCACGGCAGTCGCCCACGTAAACAGACAGTGCGGCACAAGAAGCAGGAGGGCAATGGCAGAAGCTGCAAGAATTCTTCGCTGGGCGGAAAATTATGTGACAGCACTGTCAGCGGTGTTCATTCCGGGAGTGGACAACTGGGAAGCAGACTTCCTCAGCAGACACGACCTCCACCCGGGGGAGTGGGGACTTCACCCAGAAGTCTTCCACGTGATTGTAAACCGTTGGGAAAAACCAAAGGTGGACATGATGGCGTCTCGTCTCAACAAGAAACTAGACAGATATTGCGCCAGGTCAAGGGACCCTCAGGCGATAGCGGTGGACGCACTGGTAACACCGTGGGTGTACCAGTCAGTGTATGTGTTCCCTCCTCTGCCTCTCATACCCAAAGTATTGAGAATCATAAGAAGGAGAGGAGTAAGAACTATACTCGTGGCTCCGGATTGGCCAAGGAGGACTTGGTACCCGGAACTTCAAGAGATGCTCACGGAGGACCCGTGGCCTCTACCTCTAAGAAAGGACCTGCTCCAGCAGAGACCTTGTCTGTTCCAAGACTTACCGCGGCTGCGTTTGACGGCATGGAGGTTGAACGCCGGATCCTGAAGGAAAAAGGCATTCCAGATGAAGTCATCCCTACCCTGATCAAGGCCAGGAAGGATGTAACCGCGAAACATTATCACCGCATTTGGCGAAAATATGTTGCGTGGTGTGAGGCCAAGAAGGCCCCTACAGAGGAATTTCAACTGGGTCGTTTCCTGCATTTCCTGCAAACAGGACTATCTATGGGCCTAAAATTAGGGTCCATTAAGGTTCAAATTTCGGCCCTGTCAATATTCTTCCAAAAAGAACTGGCTTCAGTGCCTGAAGTTCAGACGTTTGTCAAAGGGGTACTGCATATACAGCCTCCTTTTGTGCCTCCAGTGGCACCTTGGGATCTCAATGTAGTGTTGAGTCTCCTAAAGTCACATTGGTTTGAACCACTCACCACTGTGGAATTAAAATATCTCACATGGAAAGTGGTCATGCTGTTAGCCCTGGCTTCAGCCAGGCGTGTCTCAGAATTGGCGGCTTTATCATATAAAAGCCCTTACCTAATTTTTCATTCAGACAGGGCAGAACTGAGGACTCGCCCTCAATTTCTCCCTAAGGTGGTTTCAGCGTTTCACATGAACCAGCCTATTGTGGTGCCTGCGGCTACTAGGGACTTGGAGGACTCCAAGTTGCTGGACGTAGTCAGGGCCCTGAAAATATGTTTCCAGGACGGCTGGAGTCAGAAAATCTGACTCGCTGTTTATCCTGTATGCTCCCAACAAGCTGGGTGCTCCTGCTTCTAAGCAGACGATTGCTCGTTGGATTTGTAGTACGATTCAGCTTGCACATTCTGTGGCAGGCCTGCCACAGCCAAAATCTGTAAAAGCCCATTCCACAAGGAAGGTGGGCTCATCTTGGGCGGCTGCCCGAGGGGTCTCGGCTTTACAACTTTGCCGAGCAGCTACTTGGTCAGGGGCAAACACGTTTGCTAAATTTTACAAATTCGATACCCTGGCTGAGGAGGACCTGGAGTTCTCTCATTCGGTGCTGCAGAGTCATCCGCACTCTCCCGCCCGTTTGGGAGCTTTGGTATAATCCCCATGGTCCTTACGGAGTTCCCAGCATCTACTAGGACGTCAGAGAAAATAAGAATTTACTTACCGATAATTCTATTTCTCATAGTCCGTAGTGGATGCTGGGCGCCCATCCCAAGTGCGGATTGTCTGCAATACTTATATATAGTTATTGTTACAAAAATCGGGTTGTTTATTGTTGTGAGCCATCTTTTCAGAGGCTCCTACGTTTATCATACTGTTAACTGGGTTCAGATCACAAGTTGTACGGTGTGATTGGTGTGGCTGGTATGAGTCTTACCCGGGATTCAAGATCCTTCCTTATTATGTACGCTCGTCCGGGCACAGTATCCTAACTGAGGCTTGGAGGGGGGTCATAGGGGGAGGAGCCAGTGCACACCAGCTAGTCATAAAGCTTTTACTTTTGTGCCCAGTCTCCTGCGGAGCCGCTATTCCCCATGGTCCTTACGGAGTTCCCAGCATCCACTACGGACTATGAGAAATAGAATTATCGGTTAGTAAATTCTTATTTTCCAAATCATGTATTATCGATGATGATATACAGATGTGCCCACATATCTATCTATCTATCTATCTATCTATCTATCTATCTATCTATCTATCTATCTATCTATCTATCTATCCTCAAATTGCTCCAAATAGCTCAGTTTTTTGTAAACCGCTAATCCTAAGTACCTAGTATAGTACACTATAAGCAAATGAAGACGCAAAATAAAAGAAAAAGTTCACAATCTAGTGTTAAAAGGTAAAATACAGGTCTAATATATGTGACCTGCGTCATGCATCGCTATGCTTAATCTGGAACTTTCTGCTAATTGCTTGGTGAGAAAAAACTAATTCTAAGTACCTAGTACACTATGGGCCTGCTTCTGAGATGTACAGAGATGTATTCACAGCTGCCAATGTGTATGCAGAGGCTGTGTGAAAATATGCAAATGTCACAGCTGCCGGGATATGTATTGGACACCCCGCTGAACTACAGCTTGTGTACAAAGACGCAACTATCGGACGCACATTGGTCAAACTTCGACCTCCTAAATAAACCTATGATTAAAAGAGAGACAGGAGACAAACTGTCAGTAGGTTGACACCAGATGGTCGACAGGGTCAAAAGGTTGACATGAACTTGGGGTCAAAGAGTCGACATGCAGAAAAGGTTGACATATTTTTTGTCATTTTAACACTAATCCTAACCATCCCCTTCTGCAGCTGAACCCTAACCCTCCCCCAAGTGCCTAACCGTAACGCTAACCCTAAAGTTCATGAAAAATCATGAAAAACTGTGTCGGCCATGTGCATTTCATCTTTTTGACCCGGTTGACATAAACCAGTGTCAACCATTTAAATGTTTACCTATTGACTGTTAACCATCTGATGTTGAACTATTGACTGTCTATTTACTGTCTATCTTCCATCCAGATACCATCATGCAGCATGGCTGCTGGAAGTAAGGAGCCATAGCCTTTGTAAGTGCATGTGGTAACGCAGTCTTGAGTTGCTACAGGCCCTGAAATAGTTGAGGGACACTTGCATTTGAGGTGAAACTCCCCCCCCCCCCCCCCCCCTCATAACTTCCTACAATTGTTTCCTCACTGTCAATCACTTTGCAAATAAATCCTCACTGCGACCACTGCCTCATGTCCATCGCGGCACATGCGCAATGTGACTTAGACCTATGCGCAGTGCTAATAAAATTGCTCCACTGCATACAAAATCGACATTTCATCTATCTCTAAACTAGGCCCTATATCCAAACTAAGACCCAAACCTGAGGAAAAAGTACATACCATGGGAACCCTGCTATACAGCATAAAGGGTTTTATGAGAACACATCTGCATTACAGATGATAAACTTTTCATTCCTTTTAAAGTCCCATTATTTTATAATTTTTCCTCACAATACTGATTATTATGCTAACTGGAGGAGGGTGAGCAATGGCGCTCCCCTCCCCCCTTTACATCATTTAGGTCTGTGGTAACTGTTCTTAGCCTTGGGGATATCACTGCACATATGAATTTCATCTCTTTGCTCTGTTGAATTACCAATTATGTGTGTGTGTGTATAATTCAGTATAAAATCGTTAAATGTACTTTGTTTGCAGTGTTCATATAAATGTGCACAATAATTATGAAGGCATACATATGGAATGGAATATGCACTGTTGCCCTTAACGTTCTTTTTCGTGTTCTTTAGGGAGAAGGATCTGGAGGCTAAATTTATTATTGAAATGGAAGGCAAGAAAACAAAAATTACCAATATAAAGGCAAGTGTGATGCAATGTTTATTTTTGATGAATGGGGCAGTTTTAGTGATACCCAAGGGTTTCAGCTTGGGAGAAGTTATTATGCTGTAATATGCCTGCATGCCTTTTTTTATTATGATTATGCTCAAGCAAGGTGGAATTAATGAGCGTGTATAATGGCCTTCAGAATAATATTACTTGGCTATTCAGCTTGCATTGTACCAGACCACTATAGTAAATGTGCGCTCTATATATGTATGCATACTTATGAGACCTTGGAGCTGACGTAAGGTGGATGCTGGAATATAAGTATAAGCTCATGCTGCCAGCATATCATTAGGCAGAGAGCATAGTCCTCTGGTGTATCCCACAAGCACTGCAGCGATCATTTTACCGTGCAAGGACGGCTTTACTGGAAATACCTTTTGCTTTGAAGTTCCAGTTATACAGCATAAATTGTAAGCGCTTCTATTCTGCAGTGCTGACAGCATGGGTATTACGCACCTGAATACGGCCAAGATTGCTTTGTCTAAGCTTGTTTGGTATCTTGTCTTCTGTAATTACTTACATAAGGGCCCCGCCCAAATTAAACATTAAATAGGAGAAGTGGCTGCTGATAACCCTGATTCATTAGCTTCCTATCTACGGGAGAATTACAGGTAACTGATATTAACACTGTCTCTGCCTGCGTGCCACAGGCAGAGGATGACGAACAGAGAATAGGAGAGTCTGTGACGTTGATCGGTTACAGGCAAAGTTGGTTCACAGCGAACAACAAAACTGTGTGTAACTTTAATAGTTAACTCTTTCCATATACAGTACACGTATTCCTTTTGTTCCAACTGGCGTGACTGAGACAGTCACCGCGGGTAGCGATTTCTTGATTTCCAAACCTCCCCCAAAAAACGTGTCGACCTTTTCTACTTGTTGACCTTTTGGACTCGTCATCCATATGGGGTCGGCTTTTTGACTGTCGACCTATACATTGGAAACCACTAGGCATTTGGATTAGTGTTTTTGTTGGAAAGGAGTTGATAAAAACTCACAGATTAAGCTCAGCAATATAGTGCGGCTCACTTGTATCTGCCCCTCCGTCTTTTGCCTTTTTTACACAGGTTAGAGTCCGTATTACACACAGCAGCTGCACGCAAAGCCTGCCCCAGTATCCCGGCTGCCCCTACATTGTACTTTTGTTGCATTAGAGGAGCGACTAGGATGCATATTTTGTGATAAAGTATGGGGCGGGACGCATAGTGCGGCTTAGTCACAAAGTCCCTTACCCAGCAGACAGGGCTATTTGCAATTTGAGGATAGGTGTATGTGAACACATCTGTATATTGCAATCCTATGGGATATAAAAGCCCCTTGCTCCACAAGAATACATTTTAAGGTCGAATCGTGATTCGATCTATTCAATCCCAAGCATTTTTAGTCAACACTAAGAGGAATGAGATGAGTGACCCAGAGGAGGAGAGGGGGGAGAGCAGCGCCGTAGGAGACGGTGGGAGCACAGGGGGAGAGCAGCACCGGAGGAGACGGTGGGGGCACAGGGGGAGAGCAGCGCCGGAGGAGACAGTGGGGGCACAGGGGGAGAGCAGAGACTGTGGGGGCACAGGGGGAGAGCAGCACCGGAGGAGACGGTGGGGACACAGGGGGAGAGCAGCACCGGAGGAGACGGTGGGAGCACAGGGGGAGAGCAGCACCGGAGGAGACGGTGGGGACACAGGGGGAGAGCAGCACCGGAGGAGACGGTGGGAGCACAGGGGGAGAGCAGCACCGGAGGAGACGGTGGGGACACAGGGGGAGAGCAGCACCGGAGGAGACGGTGGGGGCACATGGGGAGAGCAGAGACTGTGGGGGCACAGGGGGAGAGCAGCGCCGTAGGAGACGGTGGGAGCACAGGGGGAGAGCAGCACCGGAGGAGACGGTGGGGGCACAGGGGGAGAGCAGCGCCGGAGGAGACAGTGGGGGCACAGGGGGAGAGCAGAGACTGTGGGGGCATAGGGGGAGAGCAGCACCGGAGGAGACGGTGGGGACACAGGGGGAGAGCAGCACCGGAGGAGACGGTGGGAGCACAGGGGGAGAGCAGCACCGGAGGAGACGGTGGGGACACAGGGGGAGAGCAGCACCGGAGGAGACGGTGGGAGCACAGGGGGAGAGCAGCACCGGAGGAGACGGTGGGGGCACAGGGGGAGAGCAGAGTCTGTGGGGGCACAGGGGGAGAGCAGCGCCGTAGGAGACTGTGGGAGCACAGGAGGAGAGCAGCACCGGAGGAGACGGTGGGGGCACAGGGGGAGAGCAGCGCCGGAGGAGACAGTGGGGGCACAGGGGGAGAGCAGAGACTGTGGGGGCACAGGGGGAGAGCAGCACCGGAGGAGACGGTGGGGACACGGGGAGAGCAGCACCGGTGGAGACGGTGGGAGCACAGGGGGAGAGCAGCACCGGAGGAGACGGTGGGGACACAGGGGGAGAGCAGCACCGGAGGAGACGGTGGGAGCACAGGGGGAGAGCAGCACCGGAGGAGACGGTGGGGACACAGGGGGAGAGCAGCACCGGAGGAGACTGTTGGGGCACAGGGGGAGAGCAGAGACTGTGGGGGCACAGGGGGAGAGCAGCGCCGGAGGAGACGGTGGGGGCACACGGGGAGAGCAGCACCGGAGGAGACTGTGGGGGCACAGGGGGAGAGCAGCGCCGGAGAAGACGGTGGGGGCACGGGGAGAGCAGCGCCTGAGGAGAAGGTGGGGGCAGAGGGGGGAGAGCAGCGCCGGAGGAGAAGGTGGGGGCACAGGGGGAGAGCAGCACCGGAGGAGACAATGGGGGCACAGGGGGAGAGCAGCACCGGAGGAGACGGTGGGGGCACAGGGGGAGAGCAGCGCCGGAGGAGACTGTGGGGGCACAGGGGGAGAGCAGCGCCGGAGGAGACGGTGGGGGCACGGGGAGAGCAGCGCCTGAGGAGAAGGTGGGGGCAGAGGGGGGAGAGCAGCGCCGGAGGAGAAGGTGGGGGCACAGGGGGAGAGCAGCACCGGAGGAGACGGTGGGGGCACAGGGGGAGAGCAGCCCCGGAGGAGACGGTGGGGGCACAGGGGGAGAGCAGCGCCGGAGGAGACGGTGGGGGCACAGGGGGAGAGCAGCGCCGGAGGAGACAGTGGGGGCACAGGGGGAGAGCAGAGACTGTGGGGGCACAGGGGGAGAGCAGCACCGGAGGAGACGGTGGGGACACGGGGAGAGCAGCACCGGTGGAGACGGTGGGAGCACAGGGGGAGAGCAGCACCGGAGGAGACGGTGGGGACACAGGGGGAGAGCAGCACCGGAGGAGACGGTGGGAGCACAGGGGGAGAGCAGCACCGGAGGAGACGGTGGGGACACAGGGGGAGAGCAGCACCGGAGGAGACTGTTGGGGCACAGGGGGAGAGCAGAGACTGTGGGGGCACAGGGGGAGAGCAGCGCCGGAGGAGACGGTGGGGGCACACGGGGAGAGCAGCACCGGAGGAGACTGTGGGGGCACAGGGGGAGAGCAGCGCCGGAGAAGACGGTGGGGGCACGGGGAGAGCAGCGCCTGAGGAGAAGGTGGGGGCAGAGGGGGGAGAGCAGCGCCGGAGGAGAAGGTGGGGGCACAGGGGGAGAGCAGCACCGGAGGAGACAATGGGGGCACAGGGGGAGAGCAGCACCGGAGGAGACGGTGGGGGCACAGGGGGAGAGCAGCGCCGGAGGAGACTGTGGGGGCACAGGGGGAGAGCAGCGCCGGAGGAGACGGTGGGGGCACGGGGAGAGCAGCGCCTGAGGAGAAGGTGGGGGCAGAGGGGGGAGAGCAGCGCCGGAGGAGAAGGTGGGGGCACAGGGGGAGAGCAGCACCGGAGGAGACGGTGGGGGCACAGGGGGAGAGCAGCCCCGGAGGAGACGGTGGGGGCACAGGGGGAGAGCAGCGCCGGAGGAGACGGTGGGGGCACAGGGGGAGAGCAGCACCGGAGGAGACAGTGGGGGCACAGGGGGGAGAGCAGCGCCGGAGGAGACGGTGGGGGCACAGGGGGAGAGCAGCGCCGGAGGAGACGGTGGGGGCACAGGGGGAGAGCAGCGCCGGAGGAGACGGGAGAGCCACGGCACAGGGTGAGAGCTGCAGTGAGCGGCGGCTGTGACATCCTCCGGCTATGCTGCCAGCTGCTGTAGCGCTGCGCTCCCATCTCTTCTCCGGCGCTGCTCTCCCCCTGTTCCCCCACCGTCTCCTCCGGCGCTGCTCTCCCCCTGTGCCCCCACCGTCTTCTCCGGCGCTGCTCTCCCCCTCTGCCCGCATCTCAATTCGACTTTTATTAAAGTAAAATTGAGATTGCTTTGAATAGCCCAGGTCGGATCCATTTTGACAAATGAATGGATCCGATTTCAATTGAATATACCTCATAGATTTTATGATTAAATATAAATCTAAACACCTCAATTTTTAGAAGGTTAAATGTGATTCAGAAAAAATATTTGCAAATCATGTATTTATGTGGTAGACCCAATTAACCATGATCTTGTTCATAGTCATGTCATATATGAATCAGAAACCTTGAATTATAGATGATTTAACCATCATGTGTATCTAATTATGTTTCGGTTTTATGCAGTTGCCGGATGGTGTAACGGGGGACTCTGGTAGAGATCGAACTAAAACATTCACCTATGACTTTTCCTACTTCTCGGCAGATAGTAAAAATTCAAACTACGTGTCTCAAGAATGGGTAAGCTCTTATACCAGGCCCTCGTCATTTTCTGCTTCTCCCATAAATTCTTTATTTCTTTCCCTGCATTTTGTTTTAATGAAGTACTTATGTGGAATGGGAATTTAAACCTGTAAAAAAATGTGATTGTGTGAACTACGGAGACTGCTTTGTATTCAAAGCTAGCTTACCTTATTTTGTAGCTGCTCAGAGAACGTGGTTATTGTTCCAAATGTAACTTGGGTTTTAAAGGAATTTTGGCATGCTCATGAGTTTAAATTTATTGTGAAACCTAATGTGGAAACTGAATTTAGTAATAATCATATTCTACATCTCTCCAGAATATATTACACTTACGCTTTCATTTATTTGGTAAATGTTGTGTTAGGTGTAATAAAATCTCTATAAAGATTTTGAAGCTTACTACTTGTTTGTTTATTAAAATATGCAGCATGACTTGAAAGAGCTCTGTACTAAATACAATCTCTCTTTTTGGGAGCGTACCAGAAAACCCGAAAGATTTTATGTATCTGCAGACACTGATCTAAGGTGATATGGGAAATTTTACTGTTTATTATTACCTTGATTTGCAATTTAGAAGTGCACCACCGATTAGGAATAGAAAGCCATTAATTGGTGTTCGGTCATTATTGCTAAGAAATGTATTAATTATGCACAAAAGATACAAAGGTAATCTTTGGTAGGTCATGTGTTAGACCATTATCTTTATATGGTGTAATCATAAATATATTGAAATCACTTAGAAGTTCCACGGCCATATAAAGATAAGACACAGTTGGTGTCTGATGACTACTGATCATTTCTATATCATTGTATATTTAGATGACTTTAACAGCAACAATTTTAAGCACAAATCAGTGGCTGAACCATACTTATGTCCTGGAGAGGAGATGTTGCAGAACACTTTGGAAAGCGGGGAAAACTGTAGCATCATTAAGCCCCACCCCCTCACATAGGGGTAAAAAAAAAGGAAAATTTAGCCCCATTCACTACCGCCGTGCTGCGATTCTGGGTGGTTAACTCCACATCCTGCCCGCTTCACTAGGAAGTGGGTGGAATGCAGGAGATTCACCTACTCTACTGGAGGTGCGGTGGACTGCCTGAAAAATTGTGAGTCTTCCACAACTTCCGGGAGGTTAGGCAAGTATGGCTGAACTACCATCCATGCAGCTGGTGCATTGCACTGGCGCCTTGGGGAGTAAAGGATTTGCAGGGCATCCCAACACTGGTCAGCTCCACATCTTGCGCCTATGTAGGATTACCTTGGACCGTCCAGACTTTCACCAGCACTTCTTGCTTGGGACTTGGCGAGGTGATCTTGCAAGTGTCCCAGGTGGGAGCATCCACCCCCTTCCCCGTAACCAGCAGACCCATCTGTGGAACCTCCAAGTATGACATCATATACTGGTGAATTTAAAGGAGACACAGATTATGATATGAGAGTTAAAGGGCAACAGATTATTATTAGACACTGGGATGTTGTCTGTATTGTTTGGCAGTCACACGGTGCACTACTACTGTGGTGTATTGTGAACTCAGGGTGTGGCCTAGAAGGGAGGGGGCTCAAAACATATTTTTACACCTGGGCCCACAACTTGCAAGTTCCACCACTGGTGCAAATAGAATTACAGCATACATACGAACAGTTGTAGAAACTGAAAAGTACAAGTTTGTCTTCTAGGTTTTTAAAGACCTTGGCACGGATGTCCTCAAGTCTGCATTTGAAGGCTATAATGCCTGTGTATTTGCGTATGGACAGACTGGTTCTGGAAAGTCATATACTATGATGGGCAACCCGGTATGAGTATTACTGTTTTTGTGTGTTTTTTTTAATTTTTTTATAATAAAATTTGGTATATCTGCAGCGGGGTACACTGGTATTCCACAGGGAATAACATCGGGGTGTAGAGTTGGATCTTGATCCGAGGCACCAACAGGCTAACGCTTTGACTGTTCCCAGGATGCATTACACCGCCTCCTCTATAGCCTGACCTCCAGGTGCTGGAGCTCAGTTTGTAAGTTGGTGCCTGCATAGCAGGTCACTAAAAGGGGGGGGCTGCGCTAGGCAGCCCTGAAAAGAGCTTTTTAAGAAGACTTCAAGGGCTGCAGCACTTTCTATGTCATTTTGACATGCTGTGCTGCGGCTCCATCACCTCCCCCAGCAGCGCTGCGTACTCCAGCGGCCTGGTTCCCGGGTACTTGTAGCGGAGGTGCACCGGACTACAGGCACACACCGCTGACGCTCTCCTGGATCACGTGGCTGCACATCAGGGAAGAGGTAAGAGGGTCCCCCAGGTGGGGCCCGCCGAAAATCGTGGTCCGGTAGCTGTCCCAGGCGTGGACACTGTACTGCACAGGAACCCCACTATATCCACCAGGGCAGGTAGCACTGGTCGGATTTACTAAAATCCGTTTACTATAGGCTTCATAGTACCTGGTGGTGAGGCCCGGCATAGGGGATAAGGCGCTGACCTGTAGCCCCTCCCCCAGCTCCGGGGCGCCATTTACTGTTGGTGTTCCCACCCCGGAGCTGCATTTCACTCTCCCTCACTCCCTGACAGAGATTTTGGCACCATCTTCACTACTAGCTGGGCTGATCTCCGGGACTGCAGGGTTCTGTCTCCTCTGTAAAGCCTGTCTCATCAGCGCTGTGCATTTACAGTCATTAAAGTATTCTACATGTCATTTTGGACAGTGTTAGTTAAGAACAAGTGTTACATCCAGTATCTACTGTGCATTGTTATCTATATACTCATACATATTTAAATGTAGTTTTACTGGTCCAGTGCAGTTTTATTGTTTATATGTAATAACTTCTGCATTGTACATGTGACTGAGTGTGCTTGTAGCTGTTGTGTGGGATTCTATTCTCCTATATCACTATATTCTGTACCCTGAGGGGCTAAGTGATTCTATCTATCTATCTATCTATCTATCTATCTATCTATCTATCTATCTATCTATCTATCTATCTATCTCTATCTCTATAATATCTCTATAATATCTCTATCTCTATCATATCTCTATAATATCTCTATCTCTATAATATCTCTATCTCTATAATATCTCTATCTCTATCTCTATAATATTTCTATCTCTATAATATCTCTATCTCTATCTCTATAATATCTCTATCTCTATAATATCTCTATAATATCTCTATAATATCTCTATCTCTATAATATCTCTATCTCTATAATATCTCTATCTCTATAATATCTCTATAATATCTCTATCTCTATAATATCTCTATCTCTATAATATCTCTATCTCTATCTCTATAATATCTCTATCTCTATAATATCTCTCTCTATAATATCTCTATCTCTATCTCTATAATATCTCTATCTCTATAATATCTCTATCTCTATAATATCTCTATCTCTATAATATCTCTATCTCTATAAAATCTCTATCTCTATAAAATCTCTATCTCTATCTCTATAATATCTCTATCTCTATAATATCTCTATCTCTATCTCTATCTCTATAATATCTCTATCTCTATAATATCTCTATCTCTATAATATCTCTATAATATCTCTATCTCTATAATATCTCTATCTCTATAATATCTCTATCTCTATAATATCTCTATCTCTATAATATCTCTATAATATCTCTATCTCTATAATATCTCTATCTCTATAATATCTCTATCTCTATCTCTATAATATCTCTATCTCTATAATATCTCTATCTCTATCTCTATAATATCTCTATCTCTATAATATCTCTATCTCTATAATATCTCTATCTCTATAATATCTCTATAATATCTCTATCTCTATAAAATCTCTATCTCTATAAAATCTCTATCTCTATCTCTATAATATCTCTATCTCTATAATATCTCTATCTCTATCTCTATAATATCTCTATCTCTATAATATCTCTATCTCTATAATATCTCTATAATATCTCTATAATATCTCTATCTCTATAATATCTCTATCTCTATAATATCTCTATCTCTATAATATCTCTATCTCTATAATATCTCTATAATATCTCTATCTCTATAATATCTCTATCTCTATAATATCTCTATCTCTATCTCTATAATATCTCTATCTCTATAATATCTCTCTCTATAATATCTCTATCTCTATCTCTATAATATCTCTATCTCTATAATATCTCTATCTCTATAATATCTCTATCTCTATAATATCTCTATCTCTATAATATCTCTATCTCTATAAAATCTCTATCTCTATCTCTATAATATCTCTATCTCTATAATATCTCTATCTCTATCTCTATAATATCTCTATCTCTATAATATCTCTATCTCTATCTCTATAATATCTCTATAATATCTCTATAATATCTCTATCTCTATAATATCTCTATAATATCTCTATCTCTATAATATCTCTATCTCTATAATATCTCTATAATATCTCTATAATATCTCTATCTCTATAATATCTCTATCTCTATAATATCTCTATCTCTATCTCTATAATATCTCTATCTCTATCTCTATAATATCTCTATCTCTATAATATCTCTATCTCTATAATATCTCTATCTCTATAATATCTCTATCTCTATAATATCTCTATCTCTATAATATCTCTATAATATCTCTATCTCTATAATATCTCTATCTCTATAATATCTCTATCTCTATCTCTATAATATCTCTATCTCTATAATATCTCTCTCTATAATATCTCTATCTCTATCTCTATAATATCTCTATCTCTATAATATCTCTATCTCTATAATATCTCTATCTCTATAATATCTCTATCTCTATAATATCTCTATAATATCTCTATCTCTATAATATCTCTATCTCTATAATATCTCTATCTCTATAATATCTCTATCTCTATAATATCTCTATAATATCTCTATCTCTATAATATCTCTATCTCTATCTCTATAATATCTCTATCTCTATAATATCTCTATCTCTATCTCTATAATATCTCTATCTCTATAATATCTCTATCTCTATAATATCTCTATCTCTATCTCTATAATATCTCTCTATCTCTATAATATCTCTATCTCTATAATATCTCTATCTCTATAATATCTCTATAATATCTCTATCTCTATAATATCTCTATCTCTATAATATCTCTATCTCTATCTCTATAATATCTCTATCTCTATAATATCTCTATCTCTATAATATCTCTATCTCTATCTCTATAATATCTCTATCTCTATAATATCTCTATAATATCTCTATCTCTATAATATCTCTATAATATCTCTATCTC